>NC_140970.1:82384991-82424991 GCF_056783735.1 Eptatretus burgeri | reverse complement strand
GAAGAGGTTCTTCGGCAAATGATTGATACAAATGTTTATACACACGATCTGTGTATTAGAACGATGGTGGAATTCTAGTCCTAAGGAACGTTCTCGGATCATGTGAATCATGGCAGCGGTACGATGACGACTCTTCGTTGTTTGTGAGATGTGAAGACTCATAGTCAGGTAAAAGCTGGAAGATGTCTTGGCATCTGTTTCCACATTGAAGCACTATTATTGCATGTTCTATGTACATCCTTTCTGCCCAATGCTTTATACAGTGGAAGGTTAATTAGTGAGTTAGAAAAAACTAAAGTCACCTTGAAAAGCTAACCCCAGTATATATTAATTTTGAGGCAAGTCTTCAGTCCTGCACCCTCACCTGAAAACTTTCCAATGTGTCACCTTCTAAGTCAGTCACTGGTACCTGCTATTCCTCTTTTCCCATCTCCTCAAGAGATGAAGGCATAATACTGTGTCGAGACGAAGTATTGTCCGCAAACCATTCCTTTTCTTCACGAGTCCAGGTTATTCAGCCATTGTTGTATATTCTCACCCTGCTCTCATCTAACACCTACCACCTTGCTGTTAAAGGTGTTTCACCTGAATCACTCACAAAGCTTTTTACTGATCTTGACCGCCATTAAAATAGGTTTTCAGATAGCCCCAGTACCAAGGTCCAAGACCGTCAAAGTATGTTGCACAAATATGAATTGTGCTTTCTGACTCTTCTCCACTGTGTTTTACCATCGCTATGACAAGGAGGAAAGACTGGCCCACCCAACGACAAACTATTCAGCTCTCTTCCAAGAACAAGCAGGGAAATGGAATGTATTTCACAGCAAATGTCATCATTTTTGTTCTAATCTTATCTAACTCTGGGAGGCTGCCTGAAGGCCGACTAAGTAGTGCCAAAGTTGCATCATGGAAAATATTACACTGGGTGGTTTGCTGTTGTCTTCCCAGTGGTAATCATGGCAGGAACTTAGAATTTGTTCAAGGTACCGGCGATAGCTCGCATACTCTTTGCAAAGGACACCACAGCATCTTTAGCATCACCAACTAATCCTGATAGACGGGACACCAATTTCAACTCCAACCACGGGATGTTGCACACATTGATGAACCACCCTGCCTGTGAAACACTGGGATGACAGTTTATAGCTGAGTCGGGATTCAAACGATTCAAACCCAGGCTAAACTGCTCTTTGGCGAGTGTGCGTACCTCTAAGCCATTCTGCCAGCCCCTCATTTCTGTTTGGGCCATGCAATTTCTTTTTCTTTTTTTTCCCCCTCGTTTACCTAATGCTGGACAAAAACTGCTCTGAGAATCACGGAAATTGATTGAAGTTGAAAGAAGAGGTCAGGCCATTCCCCCAAGATACATCTATTGCTTTTGGCAGGTTCTGGCAATCACCCAGCTTCGCTTGCCTGGGACCCCCAGCAGTCTCAGCACACTTGCCTCTCAGATGACCTCTACACTCACCAGCAGTAATGTTGCTCTTGACAGTATCTTATCCTTTGTCTTCCATAGGGATGCTCCTGCTAATTTGATTGACAAAGAAATTCAACTGTTGAAGAACCAGCAGTGCCTTGGAAAATATCAAGATTATAATTTCAAAATATCATCGTCTCAAGGTATAAAGCGATGCTTGTGGCTGGCGAGATTTTTGATAATAACCTTTTATTATTTTAAGAATGAGCTTCTGGGAACTTTTTCTATCACTTTCAATGAAAGTACTGTGAACAACATAATGAGAACATCTGTTTATACACAGTAGGGAGAGAGGTGTTCATCCCATATGTCGTGTGCACAATGGGGAAGGGAGAATTTTTTTTTTTTTGGGGGGGGGGGGTATTCGCAAACATTCAAATCACCATCATCGATATACGGTTAATAACGTTCTATTAGTGATGGTGTTTGTACATTTGTTTGACATTCCACTTGTTTAATATGGCTGTTGGTACGCGAGGAGGTTCAAAAAGCTCTCAGACCGAGGCTCAGAATCCAATACACACCACTTTTACTTTTGAACTTTTCAAGAAGTATTAGTAATCAACCATATTGTTGCAAATTATATATATATATATATATATATATATATATATATATATATATATATATATATATATATATATAAAATGATAATAACAAACCTTGGAGTTCCTTTGACTATTGGACGTAGTCTCATTCCGAGAACATTTTTGAACATCCTACGTGTTTCCGTGCCAATATTTCTGTGGTTCTAACTTACACAGAAAATACTCCTGATGTTGTATATATATATATATATAAACCCCCTCAAAATATTTTCATTAATTACATTGTCCATTAAAGATTTTTTAAATTAATAAATTATTATTTATACCAAGCAGGAGCTTGTTTGTTTGCCTGTGGATAAGTACTGAAAAAAACAAAAACAATGCCCATTTGTACCATGAAAGCACAGAGTATCAAAAATACAAGTGAGAGAATAATAATAATAATAAAAGAAAAACAAGGTGATGGACTCGTACATACAAAACAACACCATCATAAATATACTGTATTAGACTTTAAGATATTTGTGTGCTCTGGAGCAGAAAGCCTTGATCCCAGATGTTGTTGGGTGACCAACAGTGGCATCTGGTAAACTGTTCCACACCCGTATTATTGTGGGTATATAGGAGCGGTCATGCTGAACAAGTGACCGGTGGCCACTCTCCGTCTTGCCAGTAAGACACTACACAGCATAGCTTCCAAAGGAAGCATTTGCTCTGGTGAACCTTGATGGAATCCATGATGGAGGGAGCATGGTCTTCAGAAGTGCTGGAACTTCTATACATCAGATCCAGAACTGCTACAGTTCTCCTGTGTGGTTGGGGATCCATATTCAATTCCTGTGGAGGGGCCTTGTTGATACATTCAGCACGACGTTGCACATCATCCAGCTTTTTACGATACATGGCACTTGCAGACATCAGTATGAAGGGAGCATATTCCATTGTGTTCCGGAAATAGGCTTTGTACACTTGGGCTCGGCCAAGCGGATCCAAGTATGGAGCAATACTGCTGAGGGCACTCACTCTTTGTTCAGCTCTAACGGTGATGGAGTTCACGTGAAACTTGAAACCCAAGCTCCGGGAGAACCTGATTCTAATTTTCTTAAGCTTGTGTACATACTGCAAGGGTTTGTTACCCATGAAGAACTCTGGGGGATGCTCACTTGGTAGTCGTCTACTGAGAGACATAACCTTGCATTTCTCAGTAGCAAACAGGACATTCCATTTCTGTCCCCACTCGTAGATTTTCTGTCGGTCTTCACTCAGAGAAATGGTGGCATTCACTGCATCCAGCAGGCAGTAGATGGTACCATAATCAGCATAGAGACAGGTAGGGTTATGCAGGTTGTCACACACATCGTTAATGTAGACGAGAAACAAGCTGGGCCCAATAATTGATGCTTGAGGTATTGAGCTGATACGTTAATGGAAACAGTTGTGGTATTTTGTTGGGCTTGAGTTCTAATAACAGCAGAGGATGCTCTGGCAGTGTAGCATGAAATTATGGAGATGAGTTATAATATTAATAATGATATGATATTGCTGTAGTATTATTTTGAGTTCCCTTGCAAGGAACTTTGATGCAGGATGAGACGATTAGGCCCAACAAGCCTGCACTATTATTTCTAAGTTATGGTTGTTTGTTCATTCTCCATCCTTTTTTAAATGCTGAGTGTCAAGCAGCATTCTGTTTCTGAAGTCTTTCGTATGACAAAGTTGGGGTTCGAACCACCGACCTCCCAGACTCAGAGCAGACGATCTAACCATTGCGCCACCAAGGCTGCAAATGCTTATGCTCGAGTTCAATCTGTACTCCGTAGTGGGAGCGACTTCGGACTGGTTCATACATGGGTCGGGGCCAGTGGGAGGAGTTGTAAGTTTAATTTTCATCCATTTGCATTTGTAATTAATAGACGGACCCTTTCCGAATCACTGTAGATCGGCTACTGACTCCGCTGGACGAGTAAATTGTTAACACTAGGACGATCTTCTCATTTTTCATCAGTAAGAGTTCACAGATGGATTAGCTTTTGAATGATCTTCGTAAAGCACGCAAAGTTTTCAGACGTGAAAACAAAGTTGCAATAAAAACGGAGATGATTGTAAACCGAAGAAACATTTTATTTCTAATTCACACTGCACTGCGGAATAGCTTTGAACCTCAGGGTATTCCCAATGATAATCAAAAAGGATACTTTACATCATTCCAACAAACTTTTTAAGAAAACGATTCAAACTCGCAACATTTCTGCAAGATAACTGGATTTTTATTCAGAATGTCTAGATCCTAGAGATCTCAAGAATGCCACTAAATGTGAACATTATCCCACTTCTGACACCATTTAAGATAACTGGTTTTTATTTCAAACCGAAGCAGCTTCTGATCTCGCGAGATCACGCCCGTGATTCAGATCAAGCCACAGGAACTGCTTTACATTACAGTTTCGAAAATGTTGTCCTGAAAACTCCCCCATCAAACCACATTCCTGTGAAGTCATTTGGAAAATTAATACCAAAAGATATAACGAGCATGAAGCACATAGAAATATGAATATATATATATATATTTATATATATACACATATAGATGTATATAAAGATAACTGCCCATATAATTCATGTTTCCATCATCTGGAAGCCAAATGGTCAAGCTCGTGGCAATGTCATGGGTGCTTGCTCGGTTTCGATTTTGTTTTTCACATTGATCAGAGGATTTTAGTGCAGCTTGCACATAAATCTCAGGCAGGCCAAGAACAGGAGTAGACATGGGTGTACTTTGATGTTAATGGCAAGGACATTAGCTGACAATGGACAATACACATCACGTTTGAAATTTGAACTTGGGTTCCCTACATCATGGGCCAGGGTCCATATCGGAACATAATCAGTACCAACCCGAATATACGGTATAATTATTGGTTTGATATATGGTATCATCAGATGGTTTAAAAGGAATTTATGCCAATTAATTTTGGCATTTTAATCTTTGCTACATTATAAAGTTCCAAATTTTATAATGCCAAAATTTACAAGTGAAACCCCAGGAGTAATTCCATACATTTACTAGTTTAACGTATTGATTTTATATTACTTTTTCACAACTGACCAATGATTGATCAGGCTTTCAGATAAAGCATATTGCCATGATTGGCCAAATGGCCCCTCCCTTGTCCAAGTTTTCTTATACATTGCTGTGTCCAATCAGATAAATCAATTTTGACAATAATATTTTTTGTTTTTGTAAGCAAAGCCATAATTTGACGTCACGAGATACTTTTCGACTTGTTTCACAGTCCTGATTATTCCGACCTTTTTGGATCAGCTGGGGAACGTTTCCAAAGCGGCAAGCTGAGCCTCAGGTTTATTGAAGGTGATTTGGGCAGGAATTGGTCCAGGAATGCTGTTTTGGGCAGGATGTTAAAGATCCCATTGCGTCCGTTGTGAAGAGTCGGCGAGCTATCTCCGACACCCTGAACAAAGTAAAAATTACTGCCCAAACCTACAAAGGCATTGCATCAGCGGCATTACACCACAGCCTTATGCTGCATACAAAACAAGAAGATTGCGCTGTTGACTTAATCCGATTAAATACACCAACAGGCATCAGCATACAGATGGGGAAGGTGCACATGCCGAGGGTCGACGCTTTGGTTTCTCATCATTAGTCCAAAGTTGGCCTGATACTCCATCAGTTTGCCTCCCGTAAAGGCTGCAAAGATCCAGAAGACAACTTTAAAATAAAAAGAAACCTTTCACACTCACTGCACTCACAAAAAGTTCTCTCATTCGTCTTTAAGAAACCATTTGCACTGAAAACTTTTGGCAATGCAACTTTGAAAATAAGTTATGGCTCAAGAATAGGCGTTTCAATGTATTCGAGCTCTCCAAGAAGTGGAACACACAGGCCACTCTGAACCCGAGCCAATAGTCCTGCTTTTGTAAGAAAGGGATTTTGTTTCTCACGAGTCCATTCATGCTGGAGATCAAAGGTGGCTTTTATGCCTCGCACAAGAAAGACCATAGTTCTTTTTTATGTCGCTTCAAGCATTCCAAGTACAGTATTGCGAAAAATTCAGGATCGAGGCATCGTCCTGATTGCAGTGCGCCGTTTCCCCAGAGTGGCAGGTGCACTCAGTTCTCGGAGGTCGAAGCTGGTCAGGGGTGGGGAGTACTCTTCAGCAATCATCCAGCCACGTGACTGCTTGCGGGTGAGGCTTATTAGGAGTGCAAGGACGCAGAACGCAGCACCCTTTATGTAGATACGAAGCACCTTGACGGGATGGCTGCCACAAAGGTGTGGCATGGTCACTGTGTTGGAGATAATGAAGACCACCGTAATTGAGGGAAAACGATCTGCATGCAAAATATGACAGAGAGAGAGAGAGATTTGATAAGGAATTGCAAATTTTTTCATTGTGACGTTGACTTCGCACGTGTTATAATGTGCTAGAGCAAATTTTGGGACAATTGGGCCAAATTAATGGAATTGTATAAAAATCAAAGAAAAGGCTTCACACACAAACAACTTGCTCTTGTATACATTAATATCCTGTGATTTATTTATTGCATTGTCCAGAATGACGGCACCAAACCGGGTGGTAGGATAAATTATCAGGAAAGAACAGCTCGGATGGTATTTATTACGCTCCCAAATGAGCTATCCACGACAGTCTCAAACACAATGCCCACTGATTACAATAGAAGTTTATCAAAGTCCCAACAGGGCTGAACTCTGAACATCTGATGGGATAAGGGGCATTGAAAGTGCACAGTACAGTACACTTAATGCTCAAATATTTTTGCATTTTAACCCCAATTAATAAATTGTTGCGCTCATCACTCTAATGCCATTACAGAATAAAGGGCAACACTCAGAATAGGAAATGAAAAATGGACTTACTGTTTCGGAGCTTGAGGTTTCTCCTCTAATTGTTAATTATACATATGTATACATCATTGCTTAAATGAAGGTGGTAAAGAGCGTTTGTGCGTTCCATCATTCACGGCTGTATTTAATAACGTTGACAGGTCGAGTATGGCTTCTCATTGGCGACCGTTCACACTTTCTCTCGTTCCCATTGGCTGGCGATAAGAGACCCCGGAATGCCGAACCCGAGCCCCCAACACTCCACGTGCGCCATCGCAATCCAAAGGGCGGAATTTGGGGCATAAGGTGCTCGGGTTCGCGTCTGTGCTCAACAAACCAAGGTCGCTCTGACAGGCCACAGTACATGTGCTGAATTGAACCAGGTTGATAGGTGTGCAGCTGCACAGGTGCACATTTTAGATGATAATCAAATCGATAACAAGAAGAGTGAGATTTGCTTTGCAATACATGTCCCCTACCGATGTGATATTTTCTAAGTCCAAAAATGGCATAACTCTGTGAAAAATTGACGAAACGCCCTGAATCTCAAACTACTTCTTTATCTTATCATACTAAAGACATGTAGCAAGTTTCAGTTGAATATGTTGAAAGGTATGGGGGAAAAGTCTGAAAAACCGCAGGTGGGACGGACGGACGGACGGACGGACGGAGAGCAAACCGAAAGTCCCCTCCAGTGAAACAGGTTGGGGACGAATAATCCCTTTGAAAATGAATCTCTAATGGATTATAATCCATTAGAGATTCATTTTCAATCCTGTGATTTATATATTTGTATATATAATTATATATATAATTTTATAATTATAAAAGCAATATAGGATGGTGAGACAGGAATAATGATCATCGAATGACTGGTATTTACAGACTGACCTTACCCATCCAGGTATTTTGAATACTGACCCAGCTAAAAACTGTCACCCTCGTGTTTCACATGCAGTTAAGGCCTCGGTGTGTGTGTGTGTGTGTGTGTGTGTGTGTGTGTGTGTGTGTGTGTGTGTGTGTGTGTGTGTGTGTGTGTGTGTGTGTGTGTGTGTGTGTGTGTGTGTGTGTGTGTGTGTTCTGTCCATCGGAAGTCACTTTAAACTGTAGGACACGACTGCTTGCGCTGGTCGTGTTCTCAAGAGTAAACGAGCCAGTTATCACTGGCACCCTGAACAAATGACTGCTTCGAAGGTAACGGACAATCACCCAAAAGCAAACCAGCAGTCTGGCAGCACAAATTTCCAAATGAGCAAGTTCTCCCAGCACAATGTTCAATAAAATAATTCTCATTTCCATAGCTCGAATCCCATGTGCTCTTGCTCTCATCTTCGATTCACCATCGAGGTGATGCTGGTTGTCCATTCACATAAAAAGGCATGCAGCACGAATCTTTAATTCATTAAACGCTTCTGAAAATGCATGGAGTTTTGTATTCTGAAACTGTCTTGTGTTGCATTCATCGTGACGGCAGAAATAACAAAGTTATCATTTGCATTCTTCTAGCTGCCTTTGAGCAACCATGCGAAGCTGTTGTTATTCGAGTGAAGACGTGCACCGAGTAAGGCACTCTGGCTTTAAGAGGGCTCTTTGCTACACGCGTGCAATTGACATTGTGGTGCCGAGACAGGGTGTTGTTGCTGGTCCGAGTACATCAGTGTTTTCTTTTTTTATCTCCCGCCGCGTGGCGGAAGGGGGATATTGTTGTCACCCAGGTCGTCCGGCTGTCCGTCCGTCCGGGCGTCAACATTTATAGTTATGAGTGCAATAACTTATAAACTGTTCACCATCTCTATTTGAAATTTGGGTCACACATGTACCACCTGAAAAGGAAGAACCCTATTGATTTTGGGCGTGGCCGGATCCAAGATGGCCGATTGGGGCGGCCATCTTGAAAAAAATGTTTTTTGTACTAAATGGAAAACCACTGATCTGATTTCAATTATTTTTGGTTACTACGTTCCTCACCCCTGGGGAACTTTTTCGAGATGATGACCAAATGGTGTCTTGTTTCCAATTCACCTCCCTCATTATCTGGAATATGTATGACCTTTTTCATTCAATGGCAGGGGATTCCCCATCTCTGATGGGTATATTTTTAGATCCTCGTGGAGGATCTCCAAGTCTTCCTCACGTTATTGTTGTGGACTTTTTTGTTTCACAGCCTACAGTTTTCATCGAAACTTCCTGAAACTTGGCATGTATATATATATATATATCTATATATATATATATATATATATATATATATATATATATATATATATATATATATATATATATGTAAAAATACCCTGCGCAGACAGTAACAATCTCCGATTTTGAAAATTCCTCCTCGAAAAAAAAGTTATGACGTCAAAATATCTCCGCTAATGGAAATCGCCTAAAAAATGATCTCCGAAACTAGGCAAGCTTTTTGAATTCTGTTTGCGGGAATCAAACAGGGCATTAGCAGAGATGAATTACCGCACTCATGATACATCACTATGACGTCATTTCAATTTTTATGACGTCATTCCTATTTTTTGACATTTTTTGTTTCACAACCCAGTTTTCATCAGATCTTTGTGAAACTTGCCATGTATATGCAAAAAGCCCACGCGCAGGCAGTAACCATCTCCGATTTTGGAAATTCTTCCTAGAAAAAAAGTTGACGTCATAATATCGCCGCTAATGGAAATCGCCTATACCATTATCTCCGAAACTAGGCAAGCTGTTTGAATTTTGTTTGCAGGAATCAAGCCGGGCATTAGCACAGATAATTTATCGCAAACCTGATACATCACAATGACGTCATATTCGTTTTTATGACGTCATCATTAAGAGAACGAGTATCTTAGCTCATTTGAGCTTGTTTGGTGACATTTAGATTTGTAAATTCCCAAACGTTGTATTGGTAATTCCTTCAGAAACAATTTGATTTAACTGGTCATGCACACGTTGGCAGGATGGCCGAGACACCTCGAGGTTTGCACACTCACCTCTGAGCTATCTCTCCTTAGTTTGAATCTCCACCCAGCTATAACTGCCATCCTGGTGTTTCACGTGCAGATGAATCACTGTGTGGGCTGACAAGGGGGTGGATGTGATACCGGAGGAACCGTCAACCATAACTTACTGTTACTGGATAGTGAAGCTCCAACAGTGTCGTTTGTGAAAAGTAGGCGAGTTATCGCCTGCACTCTGAACAAATTACTAATTCCTGCCACCTTCAGTCGAACGTCAGGCCTGTCCGGCCGGTTAGTGAAAGACTAGGGCCAAATGATTTTCATTTGACTGACCCCACAATTCAGTGGGAATAATTTAGGGTTTGAGTTGGGACACAATTTAATTAACGAATTTTTGCAGTTTTTTTTTAAAAATAAAATAAAATAAAATTCCAGGAGAGAAGAGTAAAAGTTTGTGTATGCTTTTGGGAGCCGTTATTTATTTATTTATTTATTTATTTATTTATATACATTTATTTACCATTACATGACCATAACACAACTTTTAATTATTTATTTTTTTCCACGACCATCGCTGCCCCCAACACACTGCTTCTGATGTACCATACTCTGTGACAGAATGTCGCTGCTGCCCAAGCATTTTCTTGCATAGGGTGGGCTGGATGGGTGTATACAAAGGTGGGTGTGGGGTATATTAAAAAAAAGCGTTGTATTGGGTAGTTTGCCATTGTCTTCCCAGCAGTAGTTAGTGCAGGTATTTGTAATTTGTTCAGGATTGTGGCAGTAACTCACCCACTCTTTCTGAAGGACACCAAGGCACCTTATAGCTTCCACCAACTAATGTTGGCAAATGGGACACCCAGTTTAGCACACACATTGATGAATCATCTCGCCTGTGAAACACCAGGATGGCAGTTTATAGCTGGGGCAGGATTCAAAAGCAGGCGAGATAGAGGTACACACTCTTGTTACTAAGCTTGGGCTTAATAGTCAGCCCACTAACATCCATACTCTACTTCCTTTCATTATTATCTTGCCAAAACGACGTTTTTGCAAGATCTGTTACCTGATAAGTTTTTTTTGTTACTTACGAAATCTAAAGATTTCATATGTATATTGATGACTTCCGTTTCTGTTTGTTTGTTTGTTTGTTTGTTTGTTTGTAGGCACGATAACTCAAGAACGGAAGAAGCTACCAATGGCAAATTACACCACGTGATTCAGGAGGGTGATGGCTAGCACTGATTAGATTTTGGTCAAAATTGGTCAAAGGTCAAGGTCACAGTGAGGTCAAACATTCGATTTTTGATGGTTTTGTACAGAATCATCGTAGAAACTTCTGGTTTGCGTCGCTACCTTCTCCAGAGACAGCTTTTATTTGACAAGGTCAGAGGTCAAGTTGACAATTCCGTAAGTACCAGTCTGACTGCTTGTTTGTTTGTTTGTTTGGAGGCATGATAACTCGAGAACGGAAGAAGCTACCAATGTCAAATTACACCACGTGATTCAGAAAGGTAATGGCAAGTGCTGATTATATTTTGGTCGAAATCGGTCAAAGGTCAAGGTCACAGTGAGGTCAAATATCCGATTTTTGATGGTTTGGTACAGATAACTCTAGAACGGAAGAAGCTACCAATGTCAAATTACACCACCTGATTCAGGAAGGTGATGGCTAGTGCTGATTATATTTTGGTCAAAATCGGTCAAAGGTTAAGGTCACAGTGAGGTCAAACTTCCAAAAAATTATAACTCGAGAACAGAAGAAGCTACCAATGTCAAATTACACCACGTGATTCAGGAGGGTGGTGGCTGGCACTGCTTATATTTTAGTCAAAATCGGTCAAAGGTCAAGGTCACGGTGAGGTCAAACATCCAAAACATTCGATTTTTGATGGTTTGGTACAGAGTCATCGTAGAAAATTCTGGTTTGCGTCGCGACATTCTCGAGAGACAGCTTTTATTAGACAAGGTCAGAGGTCAAGTTGACGATTTCGTAAGTACCAGTCTATGACTGCTTGTTTGTTACTTACGAAATCTAAAGATTTCGTAAGTATATTGATGACTTCCGTTTCTGTTTGTTTGTTTGTTTGTTTGTTTGTAGGCACGACAACTCGAGAACGGAAGAAGCTACCAATGTCGAATTACACCACGTGATTCAGGAGGGTGATGGCTGGTGCTGCTTACATTTTGGTCAAAATCGGTCAAAGGTCAAGGTCACAGTGAGGTCAAATATTCAATTTTTGATGGTTTGGTAAAGATAACTCGAGAACGGAAGAAGCTACCAATGTCAAATTACACCACGTGATTCAGGAGGGTGATGGCTAGCGCTGATTAGATTTTGGTCAAAATCGGTCAAAGGTCAAGGTCACAGTGAGGTCAAACATAATTCCGTAAATTCATGTAGAGAAATGGAGTATGTTTGCTTCGCTCGACGTTATGAGTTCCTATTAACTTCAATTTGCAATTTTGTCTTCGGTTTTTGCGATCGCTTAGGACGCTTAAAACTCGGTTGTCGAAATTCTGGTAAAAATCGGATGTTTTGGAGACGTTTTAAGATTGTATAAAAACTATTTCACTCGCGCATCACAGGTCGTCATGTGGTGCAGTGCACTTGAGCAGAGGCGGCGTTGATCACGTAATGGTTTTGCGTGTGCGCGCTGACGGTGTTTTCGATAAAGATGGTGTTTAAAAGTCATTTTTTTTATCCCAATAAAGGTTATCGTCGCATGCCTGACTCGCGAAGCCGTCGGATTATGTAAAGATTGTTGGTGGATGGCCGAATATTACAGTTTTGTGACTTTGATAAAATAATATTGTTACGTTTGAGGGGGGGGTATGCATTCAAAGGGTAATTAGGATGTTTAATTAGGTATGCCATGCTGTTCGAGTGTACCAGGATCTCGATGTAATAAGTAGCAATTCAGTGGTGATAAGTTGTCTAGTAAATGTCCATTTCTTCAAGGGGGAAATGATAATTGTCACGTAATTAGATAGGGATACGGGATAGGGTAAGTGTGTCTGCGTAAACCCCTTTTAGTATTCTCTGGAGGCTTGTCGTGACGTCACAGGATGTGCTGTGGATGGCTCCGCCCCGTGATCACGATTGGCGGAAGGCGACGGCGCAGGGCCAATAAAACGGCTCGATTGGAAGTGACGAGGACGGGAGGATAAAAAGGTTCTGTTCGGGGTCGAAAAGGAAGAGGGAGAAGATCGGGACAGAAAGACCGTTTTTTTGGGGTGGAGGTTGTTGTGCTGGGAGCGTGCTGTGTTGTTGCGCTGATTCGGCCCTGGTTTGATCGTGTCTTGTAGCCTTGCTGAGCCTCGTGCCTCACCTTGGTTGGCTCTGGGGTTCTGCTGGTTCGGAGTACGGGGTCGAACGGCGGGCGGACCTGCCTCCCTCTCCTGCTCGCAACTTGGCGCCAGAACTGGTTCCCTGGCGGCTGTGAGCAGACTTGGGCCAGGACCAGGAGGTCGACAGCACCACGGTGTCTCCTGCCCCTGACGAGCGCAACGCCAGCTCGTCCGACGCCAATCCAGGGACTGTTGCGTCCACACCACGGGCCAGCCTGACCACCAGGACTAGCTACGTTGTGTGTGTGTGTGTGTGTGTGTGTGTGTGTGTGTGTGTGTGTGTGTGTGTGTGTGTGTGTGTGTGTGTGTGTGTGTGTGTGTGTGTGTGTGTGTGTGTGTGTGTGTGTGTGTACCTGGCGCCTTAGAAGGTTTGAGATTTGTATATTCATCGGAATTGTCTGTGTTTTCCCCACGCCCGAACCCACACCACCATCCCGTCGAATCGTCCCGGATCCCTCTTCTTGCCGAGTCTTGTTATTTCTGGTTAGAGAAATAAACATCACCAACTCAGTGAAAAGCGACTCGTGCCACCTTCCTCGTCCTGTTTGCGGTAGAGCGATTGAAACCGCCATCTTTGGGTTATAAATAAATAAACCGCCTCCATCGTTTCGGCTCATTCTACGTTGGCGGGACTGTTCAAGTCCCATGGACACCACATTGGTGTCAGGGTGTTGGATGTTCGAACCCCTCTAAATTATATTTGGTATCGGGAGAATATACCAAGATTAAAATCTCGCCACGAATTGGAATATAAAATAACTGCAGAAAAGCGCACGATCGCGGGAAAATTTTGGCGGGATTTTTCAAATTAAAATTAATTGGCGGCAAACGGGACTTCTGCACCATGGCGGATGTGCAGATGTTTGAGGAGGAAGGCCACGTGTCTGGCAGCGAGTCGGGGGAAGAAGGGAGAGACGGCGGTAGGGTTGGAACCTCCCCCATTCCGAGCGTGGACCGTGCTTCATTGCCCGTAACGGAGCCGGCAGCGCCGGAAACCGGCACGATGACGATCCAGACACTGTTGGAACGTTTAATAGGGGACATGACGGTACAAATGGCAATTCAATTCGTGACACAGAGGGCAGAAATGACGGCACAGAGGGCAGAAATGACGGCACAGAGGGCAGAAATGACGGCACAAATGTAAAATCAATTCGTGACACAGAGGGCAGACATGACGGCACAAATGGCAGAAATGACAGATCAATTGGGGGTAATGGGGGTACAGATGGGTGCACGGATTGATTTAATGAGGGATGAATTGGGGGAAAAGATGGAGAAAATGAAAACTGAGATGCAGGAATGTGTGGATGTTAAATTGGGGGAAATACAAAGTAAATTCGAGGATAGATTGGAGGAAACAAAGGTAGAAATTACATTGGAGAGGGAAAATATACGGAAAAAATTGGTAGATAAAATTGATGCAACGAACATTCGGGTTGATAAAGTGGATGAAAGCCTGGAACGTCATCGTGTCTGTGTGGATGCTCGTATGCAGCTGCAAGTTGAAGAGTGGGGAGAGCTGAGGAAGCAAGGGATGAATTTGGTGGAGGAGGTAAAAGGATTGGAGGCTCGTTTGGACGAACAAGATAAAATTATGAGCCAAGATGAAGTCTTGGATAAAGGCCTGGTAGAGCCGTCTTTTGTAAGTAGAGTGTCCGGGTTGGTTGAGGAGCAGCTACAAACTCGCGACGGAGCCTTGGAGGAGGTTGTGCGGGCCCAGAAGATCCTGCGGGAAGAGGTGAATCGGTCCATTCAACGTTTGGAACAGGAGGCAAAATTGACCCATGAGACCCTCACCACAAAACATCTTTGGCCACAGTGGGCTCCGAAATTGGATACGCAGCCACAAGGGTGTTTGATCCCTGGGCTGGATTCGGACAAGGGAGAAACTGAGAAGCGGGCCACCGTAAAAGTGATCCCCCTGGTAAATTTCGACGGGTCAGGGAGCCTTGAAGCTTTTCTGACGCAATTTGAGTGTATTTCCCGACTAAACGGGTGGAATGAGCGGGAACGTACAGGGAATTTAGTGGCAACGTTGCGGGGACCAGCCGCAGATGTGTTAAACGTGATCGCGGAGGGGATGTTGACCAGCTCCCACATTTGCGAGGCGTTGAGCCGTCGGTTTGGGTTCGCGGCAAACTGTGATCTGGTGCGGGCCCAGCTCCAGCACCGCAGATTAAAGCCGGGTGAGACAGTGCAGGAGCTGGCACAGGACATTTACCAATCAGTCAGGATCGCGTATCGGGACCTTACAGTGGAGGCATGGGACAGACTGGCACTAGAGAAATTTTTAGGTGCTCTTCCTGACCCTGAGGTCCGAGCGCTAGTGGAGTTACAGGATCCACCCACTGTTCACCGAGCGGCTGAGTGCACGGTCAGGCTGGCCTCGTGGAGTCGGCCGGGTCGGGTTCCAGAGAGGCCATCGGTGACGATCCGACAGGCGGAGATCCAGGATCAGGGAGGGGGGCAGGGAGAAATTGGCATTACCCAAATGTTTCAGGAAATTTGCCAGAAACTGTCAAGTTTGATAAAGGGTAATCCGGTAGTTAGTGCGCCAAAGCGGCGGGGTCCAGCCCAGCCAATACAGCAATTTGATTATGGCCGAGAGGGTCCGGAACCGGAAGAGACATTTCACCGATACTCACGGGGGCCTTTTATGGGGACTTCTTTCCGGTGCGGGCGAAGAGGACACGTGCAACGATATTGCCGGTACCCGGCGATGGAGGGACCCTCCAATAGACTTTCAGACTCGGAGAGGGTGAATCCTCCTACTGAACCGCCAGGTCTATCCGAGATGCCCTTTCATAGGTCGGGTCCGGAGATCACTGTCGGGGGTCGGGGAGACTAGATCGGGCTGAGCATATAGGGCCATGCTCGGCTGCTGAGATTGTGGCAAAGTGTCTCCTTTGGTGAAAAAAAAAATGAATTGTGGGAAAATTGGCATGGGTTTGTAAGTTCTGCTGGGTTTTAGAGTGACAATCGGGACAGTGGGTAATTGGTAACAAAACGGGCACAAGTGGCTGTCCAATGGCTGGTGCGTGGATCGGGTGAGAAGTGCTGTGTGAGGTGTTTCAAGTTAAGAAGTGAAATGTATGGTGCACACGTTGATTTTTTATTGGACATGGTGTGGTAACAGGGAAGGTCATGGTCGGTGAAGTGTTAGAAATGCAGGTGTCACATGTAAGGCCGATGGGGTGGGGGAGTCATGTGGTTTTGTGGGTGGGGATGATGTGCTTGTCCGCAGGGATTGCTGAAGCTCACGGTGAGCGGGAATTGCGACCCCCTTCAAGGAGATTCACCACCTGGTGGCGAATGGTGACAGTGTCTGGAGGCAACTGGGAGAGGGTCTGGTTGGGCGACCAAGGCGGGTAGGACCTTGGCGACCCAGGAAGGCCAGAGAAGCCAGTGAGACCCCTTCCAGAGTGTTGTACGGGATTAGAGCTGATGGCTACCAGGGGGGAGGGAATCAAAGGGAGCGGGGCGGAGAAACGTCCGGGTTGGACTAAAGCTTACCTGTGGGCATGGTTTCACCTGAGATGCCCCCATCATCTTGTGGTAACCCACCCCACGGCCATGACGGGATTCAGCCTGCATCATTAAAATGGGGACCATGACCTAGAAATGTGATGATGACCATGGTGTGAGTGTTGTGAAGATGTGTGAGTCCCACTCGATCCCGCACAACTTGACATGTGCAGCAAGGGCATGATGTCCGCATAATTTTGGGGTCAAGCAAATTTGAAAATTGGCTCCCCAGGTAACGCTGGGTCTATTAGCATCCACTGAGGGAGGCGGTCAAGTGTAAATATCCTGTGAATAGTGTTGTTAAGGCTTAGAGTAGGAATGTAAAGTATAAGTGTTGTGTTTTTGTGGAACCTTTTGTTTCCCCTCCCCAGATCACTGGAAGAGTGTTGGGCAAGAGCGATGATCCAGAGGATGGAGTGCAACTTCGCTCAGTGCTCTCAAGTGATAAAATAAAAGAAAAAAATAATTAAAAAAATGAATGATTGTTTAGGCGAGGATAAGGCCATAAGGGGGTAGTACATTAAGCAGGATAGGTAAGTTAGCTGTGACTCGCTGCCCATTGCCCCTCCTACGTTATTTCGTTAGGTTAATTAGGTGTGAGTCAGTAAGTGTTAAGGCTGGTACGGTAGCGCCTGTGATATACCTTGCAGGAGCTGCGGTACCAGAGGAGGGGGCAGTGTTACGTTTGAGGGGGGGGTATGCATTCAAAGGGTAATTAGGATGTTTAATTAGGTATGCCATGCTGTTCGAGTTTACCAGGATCTCGATGTAATAAGTAGCAATTCAGTGGTGATAAGTTGTCTAGTAAATGTCCATTTCTTCAAGGGGGAAATGATAATTGTCATGTAATTAGATAGGGATACGGGATAGGGTAAGTGTGTCTGCGTAAACCCCTTTTAGTATTCTCTGGAGGCTGGCCGTGACGTCACAGGACAGTGCTGTGGATGGCTCCGCCCCGTGATCACGATTGGCGGGAGGCGACGGCGCAGGGCCAATAAAACGGCTCGATTGGAAGTGACGAGGACGGGAGGATAAAAAGGTTCTGTTCGGGGTCGAAAAGGAAGAGGAAGAAGATCGGGACAGAAAGACCGTTTTTTTGGGGTGGAGGTTGTTGTGCTGGGAGCGTGCTGTGTTGTTGCGCTGATTCGGCCCTGGTTTGATCGTGTCTTGTAGCCTTGCTGAGCCTCGTGCCTCACCTTGGTTGGCTCTGGGGTTCTGCTGGTTCGGAGTATGGGGTCGAACGGCGGGCGGACCTGCCTCCCTCTCCTGCTCGCATCTTGGCGCCAGAACTGGTTCCCTGGCGGCTGTGAGCGGACTTGGGCCAGGACCAGGAGGTCGACAGCACCACGGTGTCTCCTGCCCCTGACGAGCGCAACGCCAGCTCGTCCGACGCCAATCCAGGGACTGTTGCGTCCACACCACGGGCCAGCCTGACCACCAGGACTAGCTACGTTGTGTGTGTGTGTGTGTGTGTGTGTGTGTGTGTGTGTGTGTGTGTGTGTGTGTGTGTGTGTGTGTGTGTGTGTGTGTGTGTGTGTGTGTGTGTGTGTGTGTGTGTGTGTGTGTGTGTGTGTGTGTGTGTGTGTGTGTACCTGGCGCCTTAGAAGGTTTGAGATCTGTATATTCATTGGAATTGTCTGTGTTTTCCCCACGCCCGAACCCACACCACCATCCCGTCGAATCACCCTGGATCCCTCTTCTTGCCGAGTCTTGTTATTTCTGGTTAGAGAAATAAACATCACCAACTCAGTGAAAAGCAACTCGTGCCACCTTCCTCGTCCCGTTTGCGGTCGAGCGATTGAAACCGCCATCTTTGGTTTATAAATAAATAAACCGCCTCCATCGTTTCGGCTCATTCTACGTTGGCGGGACTGTTCAAGTCCCGTGGACGTCACAATATAAAATAATTGCGTGGAGAAATGGAGATTTTTGCTTCGGTCGCGTTACGATTTTTGATGGTTTGGTACAGAATCATCGTAGAAACTTCTGGTTTGCGTCGCTACCTTCTCTAGAGACAGCTTTTATTAGACAAGGTCAGAGGTCAAGTTGACGATTTCGTAAGTACCAGTCTATGACTGCTTGTTTGTGTGTTTGTTACTTACGAAATCTAAAGATTTCGTAAGTATATTGATGACTTCCGTCCTCTGTTTGTGTGTTTGTTTGTGTGTTTGCTTGTGTGTTTGTTTGTTTGTAGGCACGATAACTCAAGAACGGAAGAAGCTACCAATGTCAAATTACACCCCGTGATTCAGGAGGGTGGTGGCTAGTGCAGATTAAATTTTGCTCAAAATCGGTCAAAGGTCAAGGTCACAGTGAGGTCAAATATTCGATTTTTGATGGTTTGGTGCAGATAACTCGAGAACGGAAGAAGCTACCAATGTCAAATTACACCACATGATTCAGGAGGGTGGTGGCTAGCGCTGATTATATTTTGGTCAAAATCGGTCAAAGGTCAAGGTCACAGTGAGGTCAAACATCCAAAACATTCGCTTTTTGATGGTTTGGTACAGAATCATCGTAGAAACTTCTGGTTTGCGTCGCTACCTTCTCCAGAGACAGCTTTTATTAGACAAGGTCAGAGGTCAAGTTGACGATTTCTTAAGTACCAGTCTATGACTGCTTGTTTGTTTGTTTGTCGGCACGATAACTCAAGAACAGAAGAAGCTTCCAATGTCAAATTACACCACGTGATTTAGGAGGGTGATGGCTAGTGCTGATTATATTTTGGTCAAAATCGGTCAAAGGTCAAGGTCACAGTGAGGTCAAACATTCGATGTTTGATGGTTTGGTGCACAATCATCGTAGAAACTTCTGGTTTGCGTCGCTACCTTCCCAAGAGACAGCTTTTATTAGACAAGGTCAGAGGTCAAGTTGACGATTTCGTAAGTACCAGTCTATGACTGCTTGTTTGTTTGTTTGTCTGTAATCATTGGATTTTTCACCTTTATATCACTCTGTAGAGCAAAATTCTCATCGGAAACTCTTGTGGGTACACATATTGTAGTATTAGTACAATACCCTTCAGCACACATAAAGGTCAAAGGTCAAGGTCACTTTGCGGTAAATCATGGAGGTCGACGAAACCCTTATTTTTTGAGTGATTTTCATCGTATCATCTCCAAACTTTATGGGAATGTAGTATATGGTCTGGTGCTCAGCTGATTAGTTTTTGGTGGCGATTGGCCTTGACTTTCATGGTTAGTGCCTGAGGTCAAACATATTTGACCCCAAGGGCAAATTTTCAAGTTCTAGGAACCATATCGTGTCGTACCTCAAATTGAACACCTCGATGAGTGCTTTCTAGGTATGTCAAGCTTGAGACATTATGACGTCATTTGGTGACGTTATGAGGCAAACACATATTTTTCATGGTTACTCTGTAGAACGATCCTCATCGGAATCTCTCGTAGGCAGATATTCCTCAAGGAGTCGCTCCTGGTGGATAGCAGCTCTGTTCACCTCAGTGTGACCTTAAAGAAGTCACACGTGGTCACCTTTTGGCAAGATACGGGTCACCCTGCGGGTGACATTGGTTTATTTATTTCTTTATTTACCTGGATACACTTTACCATCTCCACTGCAAACATAGCTTTTATTTATTTAAGTACACTTTGCTGACACATCACCTTGATTTTGTTATTTTTTTAACCCTTTGCCTCTTTATACAACCTTTATTTATTTATTTATACGTTTGGCTTTTGTTTTTTGTTCTGTAAAAGTGTGTGTGTGTGTGTGTGTGTGTGTGTGTGTGTGTGTGTGTGTGTGTGTGTGTGTGTGTGTGTGTGTGTGTGTGTGTGTGTGTGTGTGTGTGTGTGTGTGTGTGTGTGTGTGTGTGTACACGTACACACCCTGAGCGAATTTCCTTTCTGCAAAGATTAAGTGAGATAAGTAGGTCCATTCATCATAAATGCAATATGAATGTTTCATCAAGGTAACGAGAAGAATTAAATGAGTAATTTAGAGGCCGAGTAAATTGACAGATTGTTGTTGCAGTGATTGGCCAAATTGCCATTAACGGCCTCTTGTGAAATATACTTTCCCTGTCGGAGTACATGTCTGGTGTTGGCTTAATTGTTCGGGTGGTGGTCTTGGGATCCGAGGTTCCTGAGTTCAAATCCCACTCAGCTGTTGAATTAATACCAGGTGGGGTTGACCCTGCCTGTCATCCTCCTGAGGTCGGCAGAATTCAGTGCCAGCATGCTGGTATCCTGTGTCGGAGTGGCGACCCGTCCAGGATTGTGTCCAATAGTCAAGGAGACTGCTGAGGCAGCACCAACGCTCTGCACAGAGTATGGTACTGATGTATGGATGGGTGTCGGAGTGTGTTCGTGTAAACTAAGCAGCATCAATGCTTTCAAAGCAATGCAGCATCAAGCACTTGTGTCGTGTGTACAATTTGGAATGGACTTTAAACTACACATACCTCCATATGGGGTGCTAGCTTTTTCCATGATAACAAGCAAGTGAAAGTTCAGTTTGGACAATGATTAATCCAGATGAATGCTTGGTATGGGCCCAAGGTTGACAAAGGGAAATTTGCATTGGGTAATTTGTTCCATCAAATGTTCCTGATCACTCAGTAAACATAAAACAGCTTTAATACAAGTTGGCAGAAACCTTTGTCTGCTGTGTTTATGGTGCAGTTACCCCGTTTGTTTATGGCAAGGCTCCAACAGTTCTGGGATTTGTGCCATAAACCAGAAATCTGACACCAGAAATAAAGGCAACATTTACTCATTGTACACCGTAACTCATTAACGAAAGAAAATCTCTTTCTGATTTATGGGTTTATTGATATTTTGAGTGTATTTATAATTGTGTATGTTTGCAATTGACAACATGGTGTGAATATTAGTGCTTCGCAGGCAGAGCGTTGCATCACCGAGTGTGCCGTCCCTCGGATTGACGTTAAGCCGGCTGTCCCAAGCTGGTGGATGGTGTTAAGAATCGCAAGGTGTCCTTCGATGAGGAGTCGGTGAGTTATCGCTGGAACCCTGGACAAATTGCAAATTGCTGCCGTGACTACACAAGGGGGAAGGCAATGGCAAACAACCCAACATCATCCTTGCCGTGACACTAATTAGACAGCACCAACACTCCATTAGCAGAGAATGTTAAACAGAAACATATATATTTGCTATATTCTTCTTGTGAGTTCTAATCTTTGTGTTTTGTCCAAATCCATCCATAACTTTTTGAGATATCCGGCTCTTTGCTGATGACTCCACCCTCTGCGGTACCGTCATCTCTCATCCCTCTGATCGGCTGGCAGCAGCCTCTTCACTCTCTGCAGACCTGGATAGAATCACAAGCTGGTCAAACACTTGTAATATGTCTGTCAATCCTGACAAATCTCACACCCTCACCATGTCTCTTTGAAAGGATCGTCTGGACCCCCCCCCCCCCCACCCCAAATCTACTTTCTCAACAATCCCCTTGAAGAAGCCCTTCATTCAAGCTTTTGGACCTCACTGTCTGCCGTGATCTTTCCTGGGAAAGCCACATCTCCAAGCTGGCCTCCAAAGACAGCCACCGACTGGACATCCTATGTCGTGCAAAGTCCTTCTTTGGCACACCCGAGCTTCAAACCACTTTCAAAGCTTTCATCCACAGCCTGATGGAGTACTGCTCCCTCCTCCAGGCTGGTGCTCCTGCCTGACACCTAGCTCGACTTCAGCTGTGGAAACCAAGGCTTTGAGGATCATTGCTGTCTCCCGCGATGAAGCTGAGTCTTTGGATCTCTCACTCTCTCACCGCAAGCAGGTCGGTGGTCTTTCTGTCTTCTACCATCTCCTCACTGACCTTGCACCCCCTGCTTTGTCTGTGACCTGCCCTCCTCCACCCCCCCCCGCCCCCTATATTTTCTCAGAATGCTGAAGTCCTCCAAAAATCCCTTCTGGTGAAATTGCCAAAAATCAAGAATCACTGCTCACCTTCACTCTTTCATTCCTCGTTTTTTTCCCCCACCTCGAGAACAAACTCCGACAATAATTTCAATCCCACTCCTCCATCCAGGTCTTCAAAACAGCTGTTCACCACCATCTCTCATCTTGCCCCATCCAAAATCATGATCCTTTCTACCGACTTAATCCACCCCAAACCCACCTCCTTCAAATTCCCTGTTTTCCTTCCTGAAAGTCCCTGTAGTGTCCATCTTGTTTACCCCATGTACACCACCCAATCCCTCTCCCTTCCACAGATCTCCTATTGTCTCTCTTCCCCACGATTTTGTGTTTCTCTCCTACGCCCCTTTAGTCTCCTGCCTTGTTGTATGTTTCTGTGTATTAGCTCTTACAAGAGCCTCGACTTAGTATACAAACCCCCCCCCCCCAAAAAAAAAAAAAAACTGTGAAACAAACAGGGGTGAAACATAACCTCGTCCACCTTCGATGGCAGAGGTAAATATCGAATAACGACTCCCTCAGCACATCAATTCCACATCTATCAAAGGCATTTTAAACCTTGGCCTGGAAATTCCATGTGAACTGCTCCGAATGAAGTCTCATTGAAAGGGTAAAAATTGCAGCTCAGGACAACCCCTTACAGATTGATGTCGAGGGTTAGGCTCGATGATGGGAACCTCCTCATCTGGTGTAATTGTGGTGTGGTGCAGTGTCATTGGAGGAGATTTTAAAACATCCCAGACAAGCTGAAAAACAACCATTTAGGCTAAGTGTCACTGCTGTCAGAACAGGTGACATTAGCTTCGGGAAGTGGTGATCCAAATTGACTCCTCAGTTATTCTAAAGGAAGCACCATGGTTGGAATGATGAATTTACATTGAGGGACAACCACACCTCTCATTGCTCTTGGTCCTTTACTCATAGCGGAAAAGACTGTTTTGAGACCAGTTATTTGGGCCCAGAATTGTGGTCAAGCATGCCATCTGCTGGTCATTTCTGCATGTTTGTGTTTTTTTCAATACAGTGCCTCGGCTTATGCGAGAGCAAGGCTCATGTAACAATGAGGGTGGGTGGACATGATGGCAGAGACACCCAGACTGAGGATACCCAGGCAAAAATGGCGTCCTCTTACAATAGTTATTTCTTAGGACTACTGTCGGTGGACGGAGGTTATGTTTTCACTCACCCCTGTCTGTTTGTTTGTCTGTGAGCAGGATATCTCAAAAAGTTGTGGGCCGATTCAGACGACATTCGGAGAACAAGTAGAGTGTGTGACATGGACGAATTGATTAGGTTTTGGTTAAGATCTAGATACTATAATTAACCTCCGCCATCGAAGATCGGAGGTTACTGTTTTCACCCCTTTCTGTTTGTTTGTTTGTTTGTTTGTTTGTGAACAGTATTACGGAAAAACTCCTCGACGGATTTCGACGAAACTTTGTGGGGGGGGGGGTTAGGTATGGTCCAAGGATCATGCCATTAAATTTTGGACTTCCCCCCCCCCCAAAAAAAAATTGTTAGAGAAAAAAAATTTTTTTTTGCATTTCTACATGTTTTAAGTGATTTCCAACCACCCCCAAAAATGTTTTTTTACCCCCCCCCCAAAAATAAAGAATTTTTTTTTTGCATTTCTACATGTTTTAAGTGATTTCCAACCACCCCCAAAAAATGTTTTTTACCCCCCCCCCAAAAAAAATAGAGAATTTTTTTTGCATTTCTACATGTTTTAAGTGATTTCCAACCCCCTTCCCCAAAAAAAAAATTGAGAGAAATTTTTTTTTTGCATTTCTACATGTTTTAAGTGATTTCCAACCCCCCAAAAAAAATTGTTACACCCCAAAAAATAGAGAATTTTTTTTGCATTTCTACATGTTTTACGTGATTTCCAACCCCCTCCCCCAAAAAAAAAAAATTTTTTAACTTTTTTTTCAACAAAATATCGATTTTTTTTTTCATTTTTACATGTTTTAAGTGATTTCCAACCCCCCCCCCCCAAAAAAAAAATATTGGAGAAAAGAACTATAACTCTGTCAGCACTGTTGACATCATATTTAATGAATAAGATATAAGGTTCACTTGAGTGACCCAGCAGTATTGGCGGCGGAGGTTTTGCACTCTCCCGAGTGCTCCCCCTCTAGTTTTTAAAGTGATTCTTCACCATTCAGAGATCGGGCCAAGAAAACGATATGTAGTATAATATCTCCAAAAGTTGTGGACAGATTCTTACGAAACTTGGACAGATTGTGTGTGCGTGCGTGCATGCATGTGTGTGACAAAGAAGAATTGATTCAATTTTGGTGAAGATCCGGATCCAGATCCGAGATTTTAAAAAGATGATTCTTCTCGGCCATGGGCCAGATATGGTCCACGTGCACCAACCTTCAACCCCATATTTTTCTGAAGCCTTAGGGTCCCCTGAGCATGAATTCAACTGGTAACAGTGAATAAACTGCGATTCACTATCCATTTTCCAACCATATCTGATGGTAACCTCAAAATGTCAACTTTTCCTCAGTTTCGCACGTAAAAAATCCCCTGACTGATAAGATCTCTGCAGTTGCCCAATAAGCATTAATATTAACAAATTATATATCAAATGAAAGATTATCACATGCAGATTTTCAAAATAGAGTCATCTGTCAAATTTAATAGCGTTATGTTTGTCCCAAGAAGTGATGAAGAGGAGTACCTCTCCTTTCCTTTTGACAATTCAAATTCAACTCAGATATCTGAAATAATAACGTATATTCATGCTCATTTTACGTGACACAAACAAATAAATATTTCTGTGATATCGCAAATTTTACTCCCTTTCTATTGATACCAAAATTGTCCCACACCAACTAAAGCTGTACCAGGTATTACATCTTAAACATAAGTACATCACTGTTGCAACACCCAACATGTAGTCACCAGTAAGACGTAAGACTGAGAAAATATTCCTTACTTCACATAAATAATATAATTTATAAGTTTATTTAAGGAAAACAATTGAAATTTATTATGTCATTGTGCATGGATTACGCATAATATTCATTATCGCTGTCGTCAGCACTCTCCAATGCCTGCTCTATATCATCAAATGCATCCATATCTGAATCCTCATCAGAGTCAGTGTCATCAGGTGTGATTTCAGCAATGTCGGCCAGTTGCTGTGGGAGGACATCTCCTTCATACCATAGAGGATAAAGGTTACCATCCTTTTCCTCCCAACCATGTCCCTGACTGGCCTTCGGAATCTGTGGTTGTGGAATATGTGCAGTCTTCCAAATCCGTACTTGGTAGTTTACTCTCCAAATGTGCTGGGTAAGAGCTCGCTCACAAGGTGGTAAGTTAGCCATATCCACATTCCCTGAAGGCACAAGACGACTTTGCCTGGCACAGAGCTCGTTTATACGAATGAGTCGCAGATCATCAACTTTTGACACCTTTGACACTCTACCGTACATGGCACACGTGAAGGTGTCCAACTCATAAATGAGCTCATCAGGAATATCCCAAGCATCGCCCAGTTTCTCCAGAGTAGAGATATATTTTGGAAAGCGCAGAAGAGTTTTCACAGGTTTAAGTTTGCCAATTCCTCGGAAGGCACTGGTGGTGTCACAACCACTATAAGCATGGAATGCGATGAGAGCTGTGCGCTTTTCCTGGCCAAAATCTGTAGCTAGTTCACTGACATTTACCATCCTCTGCTTGTTGCCTTTACCTGTGTCAAACAGGACAGTTGTACCATGACCAGAGGCAGCATAGTGTAATAGGATGAAAAATACATCTGAGTCTGGACTTTTCACTTGGACAACTTGATAGTTTCTGAGTCTAGCATACTGAACATACAGTATCGTACGAGAGTCAGTTTCTTCCTGCGTTGATTTCAGCAGTGGTAGCTCCTCTCTAATTGTTGTTTGGCCATCAGCAGATGTGAGCAAATATGCGATGCCCTCACATACAAAGATCACTCGCCTTCCATGCAACCTTGATGCATCGTTATCACCACTCCAGAGCCGAAGCTGAAGTTTGATGAGCTGTATCTTGTTCTCATCATTTGACAGGAACAATTTCCAACCAGGTGGTCTCTTCGTGGCTTCACCTGTAAGTAAAAGCTTTTCTCCACAGCCCCGACGTCGCCTCTCCATCGACTTCACTGAATCAGGCAAATATTGATCAGTGCTAAATACCACATCTCCTGTTTTTACAATGATGTCAAACACTTTGTAAGAGACCTGACTAAAATGACTTGGTATTTCTTTCAGCTAATAGAAGCAAGCATTGCCATCATACAGAGTCAATGTTTCATTGGTTGGTGGTACATCAGCATCATTACAATTCTTGATCAGTTTTTGAAATGCCTTTGCTTTGTCAGTCTTAGCAAGATATCCATCAGCTGTAGCGATGCTGTATGGTACGGGAGTTCATGGATATGTCAACAGTTCTTTCATATCGACTTGTAAGCCCTGGTTTTGTGACTTTACAAAGAGTTGAAAGGCTACATGACCCTGTTGCTTGTACTGTATGACCTTATTCTTGGTTGTCTTCATCTTGGATACCTTGTTCATGTCACTCAGAGTTTTGAGGTTCAGTGTCTTCACAGGCTCAAAGAAATCTTTACTATTCTTCAGTCGAGCTTCAATAAATTCATCCCATGCTTTTTCACCAACAGCTTCAGCCTTTAGAACATCGTCTGAAACAGCATCAGATGCAGCACTTCCTGATGAGAGTATCAACAATTGATCATTTGTCTCTGTAGTGAAAGGATTAAGAAAACTTCCGATGGCATCTTTGGCCCTTTTCACCAACTTCTCTCCTTTTGTGACCCCTGCCGGACGTGTATCACAATGCTTTGTTCCCTCTCCACTGTCCAACATGTGAGCCATTCCAAGTGCAGCATCAACTTAGAAACCTTGCATGTGTTGTCCTAACCCATCTCTGGTAGGCCTGGTAGTTAGTGAGTAGTCCAGATGTACCTGCTGCACTGGTTCCAGCACCACCATGTGACTTAGCGTGCCTCATGAAGGTCTCCTCCATGGTTTTATTCATTGCACAACGATTGCCAGGGATAAAGGAGCATGCGACACTGATAGCTCCAAGCTCTTGATCAGTGATACTGCCCCTGAGTGTGAGTTGTCTATATTAGCCATGAACACAGAGAAATATGTCAGATACCTTGCATAGTTCTGTCCACTGAAACTGAAGAAGAGAGACGTCATGCGAATGATGGATGCAGCATACAAAATAAAGTTGTTTGTCTTTACGGCTTCAAGGTGTGGTAGAATTAAACAGACATGGTCCATGTATGACAACCACAGCTGGGCAGTCTTCCCCAAACGTCCATTTGCGACTCCTTTTTTGAATTCTGCATACTGCTCTATGAATTGGACAATGGAATTGCCCATAAAGACAGCATTCAAAGTATCTTGGCTGTGGGAATCTACTCGGGCACGTAGCTTATCTGATGATTCATCAGAGAAAGACGAGAACAGATCATCAATGCTTTTATCTTTGAGGTACTCCTCTATGAGCAATCTTTCAAGACATTCCAACATAATCTTGCGACAATGTAGGGCTCTGTCGTAGTGCTTCCCCGACATCACACCGCCCAAAGATCCTCCACTGATTAGTCCTGCTTCTCGGAAAACATCTGCTAACCCAGACCCAGCCATCTTTTTGGCAATCATCTTCATATAAGCACATACTAGGTAGAATGTGCCAATTAGAATTATGTGGCTCTCATACTTGTCTGGGGAGTTCCATAATAATGGGTAGGCCTTCAATCAAACTCCCAAGTCAAATGTCGTCATGACATAAGGCTGTCCAACTTCTCTGGTGGCCTCTTCAGCAGCACGCAAGCATTCTTGTATAGTTTTGTACTCCGTTATGGGATGGTTGATGACTGGATAATAATCTATAGTTGTCAGCTTTGTAGGAGTCTCGCCTGTCTCTGAGATGAAACCTGACCAGCCAGGAACCTGTGGTTTGTTCTTTGTCAACATCCTAATGATCATCCAAATCATTTTCACTTTACTTGAGTGCAACATTGCTTCTCCAGAACCTGGATAAAGTAGCTGATTAACTTTCAGCTTGGGACTCTGTCTTTTGGTGATATAGCAGTCAGGAAGTATAACTGTGTCCGTCAGATGTGGAGACCGCCTTTTACCCTTCTCTTGAGAAGGCATCTCTGGGCATTTTTCAACATCATCACCATCGACTTCTTGAAGCATGATTCCGTGGGCAGTATGGACTGACCCTTTACCTGTGAGGTCATTTATTAGTGAATCAAAGTTGTCAAGTTCCGAGTGGAATACAGCGGGCCCACATGGTGACCTGATGATCTGACTGGATAGCTGTGTTGATGACTGCATCACTGCCCCTGCTAGTGCTGTCTCCAGTTCCACCGTAAATGAATAACTCTCACAATGCCCCAACCTGTTCAAAAAAGTCACGAGCTTCTCACTCCTGTAAAGATGTCGTAGAGAAACACACATAAGGGATATGTTTTGAGAGTTTCCAAGATCCATTGGTAGCAGCGCGACAAATGTCTTACCCTATGGATTGAACAAGTCTCTGGATTCGAGGGGTAGTGGGTGTTGCCTTTCCAGTAAAAATGTAGCACAGCAGCTGTTGGAGAACATCTAGGTGCCATTTAGGATCCAGTGCCTTTGAAAAACCATCTAAAATGGACTGTCGTAATTGTGTACCTGTGGTCTCAATCATATCCATTGATGCCAACTGGAAGGCATGTTTCACTGCTGTATGGGTATCGATGTCTGAGCTGAACAAAATGTATGATTGGAACTTTCCCAGTCACAGAATGATAGCTTGTCTTTAAATGGTTCACGGCTTTCAAGTTTGTGTTTAAGCTTGCGGCTCTGGGAGTCTGGATTACTGTCTTCTAGGATAGTCTGATAGTTCACTGTCTTCTAGGATGACAATGTATCTTTTTCTCATATCAAGCAGCTTCAAAATTTTCAGATCTTGTAATACATCCTTCTGTACAATCTTACATACAGCTTCAAATGCCTTCTTATGAGCTGCTTCTAAATTTATCTGATAAATTTTTGTTTCTGGATTTGTACTTTGCCATTTCTCTGCTTTCTGCACGTATTGCATGCGGCAGTTCTTGTGGTATATCGCTTCACAAGCAAAGAGACCATGCCCCCTGGTTCTTGTTCGAAGTTTATCATCAGTTTTCTTCTCTGCCATCTCAAGCACTGACTTCCATCCATCATATTCAAACTGGCTGAGGTCCCGGCTCGTCCAGCTACCTTTAACTTTAATCTTTTTCCGATTCTCTGAACCACAGAAAATACAGTCAGGGTTGAATAATATAATCTTGTCACTTGAACTTGTGCGGCTCATGCGCCGTTGTGTAACATTTGTGGTCTGTGATGAACTTGCAGTACGTTTAAGCTTGTCAAGGTTCATTATGAAACGTTTGTAACACTGCCAGTGAAAGCCATGATGCTCTCCTATCAAATCAGGGATCAGGTCACATGCTTCCTTCATCATGCGGCAAGATGATGGAGGTTGAGCCAGTCGCATTTCTTTCACCTCCTGCAGTTTGGCCGGTTTCTTTTCTCCATCCTTATCTTCTGACAGCAAGTGTAATTCAACATATTTCAAACCCTTGATATGAACTATGCACACATGAACTACAGGAGGTTCGCCACTTGTATGTTTTCGTTTTGCTGGTGGCTCTTCCATCATGTCACTTCAATCAGAACACGTCACCTGGAAATAAATATTGATACGTAAATGCATGTAGCATAGATCTTATCAGTCAGGGGGGTTTTTCACGTGTGAAACTGACGAAAAGTTGACATTTTGAGGGCACCGTCAGATATGGTTGGAAAATGGATAGTGAGTCCCAGTTTATTCACTGGTACCAGTTGAATTCATGCTCAGGGGACCCGAAGGCTTCAGAAAAAATATGGGGTTGAAGGGTTGTTGGGGGCGGGGGGGGTGCACGTGGACCATATCTGGCCCATGGCCTATTCATCATTAAGTGATTGGGCTAAAAACAATATATAACACGATACATCAAAAAATTATGGACTCATTCACAGACGAAACTTGTTGGACAGGTTGACAAGGAGGAATTGGTTCGATTTTGGGGAAGATCCGGATCCAGACACGAGAATATTTTTTTTTAATCTAAGTGATTCTTCACCATTGAGAGATGGGGTCAAAAACAATTAAAAGCATGATATCTCAAATGGCTGCGGACAAGTTATGACAAAACTTGGTGGGATGTCTTGGGTCGATGACAAGAACAGGCCGATTCGATTTTGATTCAGATCCGGATCCCGATCCGGCCTAACAGTGGGATACAAAACGTAAACTCTTCAACCTGGCGGAGGTATGCACTCTAGTGAATGTCATTTTCGTTATAACTGCAACCAACTATGGTATACGAGAGTACAACTCTCATATACCGTAGTTCTAACCATACCATCTTTTCCGAGGATGACATAGTGATGTACACAAACCTCATCCTTTTGGCCACACAGGTAGAAAAGACAGTCTGCTCTAGAAGTCCTGGTTCAAGATTTGGAAAAGTGCCGATCATGGGGATCTGCACCATATCAGGCTGGGTCACAGTATCAGTGCAGTCAGATGGCAGTTGTATGAAGTTAAGTGTGAGCAAAGGTTTTAACCTTCAGAGTCGGAGGCCAAAGTTGATCAGGGCATTCCCATGGCGAGACCCGGCCGAGTGATCCTGCAATGCACGAGCTGCCTTTCCCTAATGTGGAAACCCAAAAAAGCAAAATTGAACAAGGCCACCAGGTGTGGGTTGCGTTTGCACCTCATCAGTGTGTGTGTGTGTGTGTGTGTGTGTGTGCGTGCGTGCGTGCGTGCGTGCGTGCGTGCGTGCGTGTGTGTGTGTGTGTGTGTGTGTGTGTGTGTGTGTGTGTGTGTGTGTGTGTGTGTGTGTGTGTGATGTTTTAATTTGTCTGGACAGAAATCTCGAGTACTGTCATGGTAAATAGTTGATATTATGTAAGGTATATTTTCAGTCATGCCTGGTGTTGGTTTAATTGATAGGGTGGTGGACTTGGGATCCTAGGATCCTGAGTTCAAATCCCACTCGGCTGTTGAATTAATACTAGGTGGGGTTGACTGTGCCTGTCATCCTTCCAAGGTCGGCAAAATGAGTGCCAGCTTGCTGGTATACTGTGTCGGATTGGCGACCCTTCCAGGATTATGTCCAAAAGCCAAGGAGACTGCTTTGGCAGCACCAACGCTCTGCACAGAGTATGTTCCCAATGGATGGATGGATGGATTTTCAGATGCAATTGCAAGGGATTCGTCACTCATCAATCCCTGTGATTAATTAACAACGAAAAGGTCATTTGGGCCATTGGGACTATTGAATGTTTTGCTTTTAGGGTAGCCAATTGGGCTTCTGGGACCATGTGGAGGCCTGACTTGTGACAACATGTGTAACACAGATTAATTAGTCAAAGTGTTGAGAATACCTACAGTATGTTGTTCCTGAAACTCTGCCAAAGACTTTTGAGGGTGGAGTTGACATTTATCTCAGGTTCATGGTGTGAGCTTGTACATTATCACACGCAGGGAATGACATTAGTATGCATCGTTGTGTGTACCTTTATTTGAATTGTAAAGACATTGGCAATTAGACAAATCAACGTCATAGACGAGATTTGAAGGTGGGATTCCAGCCTCATGAGCTATGCGTTAAGATGAGAATCACGAACAGGGATTAAAAGCATACACAAACATTGTTCAGGCTTTTAGTGTAGGGGAGAGCAGTGTAACATAGAACCTTGGGGAACGTGCTGCTGGTGGAGGCCCATCGTCTTGACAGAACATTAAGGCACTCATAACAAGTGACCCTTGTTCCCGTGGTTAAGAACCAATCCTGGACAGGTTGCCACTTTGTCACATGGTGTGGAAATTCCCTCCCTGAGCAGTCGTGGGTATCTAATCCACACCAGATAGGGCAATGCAAGAAGGCCTTACCTTCTCCATCAAATAGCCACTCAAAGAGGAATATGGACCACAGGGAACTCACTGCCACAGGAAAGAAATACTTTTAGAAGATATATTTGGTTCCTTTCATTATCCTTCATTTTGGATCAACTGAAATGTAAATATAACTATGTACAATATGTCGTCACAGCCCATACAATCAAAGACAGCTTGAGATTATGAAAGCCCTTCCAGTGGCCAATATCGATGATCCCTTTTCTCCACAATTAAAAACTGAAACTTATTATCAGACAGCCATTTATGAAAGTTGCCACACTTATGCTTCAGCATAATGTTTCATTTGCTACCACTCATTCCTGCTCATCTCAAGGCTCACAACTATGTTACAAGGTACCATTCCCACACTACATGTGTGATACAATTACAATGAAAATTGAATAATATCTACACACTTAATTTAAAATTGTCAGCTTATTTATTGAAAATTCTTCCCTGAAGACGATACGTACAATATCCATTAAAATTTGGAATATCATTTTGTATGCGCATGCATTGAAACTCTCATGGGAGGCAGTTTGGTTAATTTTGCATGTGACACCTGCTAAGGGTCCTGCATTAGGTTTGCTTGTTTTGTTTTTGTGGAACAAATGTTTTTGTAGTTTAGCTTGCAATGAAAATTGTAAAGGAGCAGAAGCTTAACATACAGTATGGCTGGTGGTGAGGACCATAGAGATTGTGGCCTCTAAATATATTGTTGCGAATTCGCGCCCGCCGGCGTGCGAACGGCCACGTGACTCGAATCGCAGCACGTCGCCCACCGGACGGACAATTCTGTCGTGACCCTCTCGGACTAACGCCGGGAGCTAGTCACGGGTGGGCCTTTCGACCTCACCACAATCGTGCCAATCGGCCACCCATGTAGGATAGGGTTGTTCGCCAAACTCGACCTACCTAAGTACCCACGCGGAAGGAAGACCGGACGATCGTACCTCGCCGCAGGCCGACTCCGGACACGAACCGCTTAAGCGGTCCGTTCCGTGCTATCGGGATAACCGAGCGGTGTTATCGTCGGCCTCGATGGTTCCGATTAATTATCGGGCGTTTTAAGCCCACTACGAATGAACCCTTTACGTGAAGCAAGATGGAGATTCAATAAAAGAAAAGACGAAGCGAAATGGGAAAACAGTTCAACATAATGCACATTTATTCCGCGGCACACGGAGAGCACACATATACAGCCAAACAGAATGCACATATATCAAATGCAACAAAAGAAACAATGACGCAGAGATACTAATATAACGAATACGCGTACACACGGCAGCACTTATACGGTTTTACTTCACAGACGGCGCCGACACACATTTACTCAAAAGCAAAGGAAAGAAGCCACCCTCATAGGCAAGGGGGCAGACGGGCCCGTAGGCCAATGTGTGCGCGGGACCCAAAGGAGCGGTCAGGTCCGCGAGACCGGGGGGGTCCTACCCGCGTCCTCGTGACGAGCCGCAAATGTGGCTGCGCGGCGGTGCCCCGACTTCTTGCTCCTTCGCGGGTTTCGTTGGCACCGCTTGGAGTGGGGTGGGAATGGGGCCCCCTTTTTGCACTATATCAGCGCGGGGGAAAGGGGGGGGATTGTTGATGCCCTGGGGTAAGGAGAATGGCTGGCTGGCTTGGGTCCCGCGACGAGCGATCCCACCGCGACCTCGTCGCCAACCGCCGTCTACCCTGCCTCGGACCCGAGCTCCTTGGACTCTTCCCCCAATTCTCCTCAGTCGACTGCAGAAAACCACCTTGACGCCTTCGCCTCCCGACTCCACTCCGCTCTCCAACCTGACTTGATTGCCTCGCAACAACTCCAACCAAAAACTAAGTCTCTGCGCAACAACTCCTCTCATTCGCCTCGCGCTCGCCGTTTTATAGGCCGGCAGGAGAAAACAATATGCAAATTTCCGGATCAGGATCTCCTCGAGGGCGGAGCCACGCTCGCCGATTGGACGGAGGAAAAGAGGCATGAATATCCCCTGATCCTAGAATTTGCATATCTCGATTCCAGACAGACACGCCTGGAGGTGGGGCCAAGCCGCCCCGCGCTTCCTAATTGGACGGATCAGAAGTGGGCGTGTAGCATTCCTGATCCGAATTCTCCTCGGAAAGGCCGCTATTTGCACTTGCGGCTTGGCGCGTATCTTGTATGAGCCCAGGACAGCCCGACACTCAGTGCTCACAGGTGGTGCGGGAATGGCCGTAGAAGGAGGGAGGTGAAGGTGGTGGAGGGTTTCCGGCGGTGGCCGATGGCCATGGTGCCGTTTGGAATGGCGGTGATGCGATGTTTGCGGGAGGGAGTTGTGAAGGTAAAGGTCGTGGCTGTTGGCGTTGTTGTTGTTGTCTGACGGTTAGAGCGTGGTTGGTTCAAAATAAAGATAGAACAGAAAAACGGCTATCTCAAAGCGTCGCAGCCCGAATGAATCACATTCATACCCTCTAAACAACGGGTTTGGGGCTAACTACACATGTACTTAAGAGATATCTCACCTACGGGACCTGAATGGTGGTTTGCGAATTTCCACAACCGTAACAATATAAATACAAATCATAAAAAAAATGTATCAGTGTTAAAGATTTGGATTTCAAGCTTCTGATATTATCAGTGTACTGTAATACTGTGTCTCAAGAAAGGACCATTCATTCCCCCCATCAGAAGTAGTCTTTCCATCTTTTTAATTCCCCTTGATTCTTCACTCCAGGACTTCAACTGATGAGTTGTTTTGAGTCCTCACTTTGATTTGTCATAACTCATCCACAACTTTTTGAGATTTCATGATGTATTTAGTTTTTGGCCCTATCTATCAATTCTAGAAATTAATCCTGTTTTTAACCTTTTGACCTTAAAATTAATGTGTTTGAATTCAGCAACCTGACATGAAAATGCTCTTCAAATTATAAGGCAATCCGATGAAAATTGAGGATTTCAGAAAATTTGGCCCAAATTGGCCTATTGGCTTACGTAGACCTTTTTGGTCGACCAAATTTTACAAAGCTTCAATGTGGGACTGTCGCAGGGTCGGTGACAATACTCCGAAAATTTCAGCACGATCAGTTGAGCGGTTTGGGATGGAGGCGAGTGGACAAACAAACAAACGAACAAACAAGCAGTCATAGACTGGTACTTACGAAATCGTCAACTTGACCTCTGACCTTGTCTAATAAAAGCTGTCTCTCGAGAAGGTAGCGACGCAAACCAGAAATTTCTATGATGATACTGTACCAAACCATCAAAAATCGAATGTTTTGGATGTTTGACCTCACTGTGACCTTGACCTTTGACCGATTTTGACCAAAATCTAATCAGCGCTAGCCATCACCCTCCTGAATCACGTGGTGTAATTTGACATTGGTAGCTTCTTCCGTTCTCGAGTTATCGTGCCTACAAACAAACAAACAAACAAACATACAAACAAACAAACAAGCAGTCATAGACTGGTACTTACGAAGTCGTCAACTTGACCTCTGACCTTGTCTAATAAAAGCTGTCTCTCGAGAAGGTCGAGACACAAACCAGAAGTTTCTACGATGATTATGTACCAAACCATCAATAATCGGATGTTTGACCTCACCGTGACCTTGACCTTTGACCGCTTTTGACCAAAATCTAATCAGCACTAGCCACCACCCTCCTGAATCACGTGGTGTAATTTGACATTGGTAGCTTCTTCCGTTCTCGAGTTATCATTTTTTGGATGTTTGACCTCACTGTGACCTTGACCTTTGACTGATTTTGACCAAAATCTAATCAGCACTAGCCATCACCCTCCTGAATCAGGTGGTGTAATTTGACGTTGATAGCTTCTTCCGTTCTCGAGTTATCTGTACCAAACCATCAAAAATCGATTATTTGACCTCACTGTAACCTTGACCTTTGACCGATTTTGACCAAAATCTAATCAGCACTAGCCATCACCCTCCTGAATCACGTGGTGTAATTTGACATTGGGAGCTTCTTCCGTTCTCGAGTTATCGTGCCTACAAACAAACAAACAAACAAACAGAAACGGAAGTCATCAATATACTTACAAAATCTTCAGATTTCGTAAGTAACAAGCCGGTAGGCGGCGATGGGTCGCCGAGCATGGAAACTATAAGATATCGAGTAAAATGGATGTCATATAGCGGATCGGGAATCACCTTAAGATTATGCATATCAAATCTCATCCAGTTCCATCTACTAATAACTACTCTATATCCATTTGAATGAAAAGTACCGAAAATGCGGTTTGAAATCGGAAATCCCCAAAGTTGGAGGGGGTACTGTGGGTGAACAAAGATCTAAATCAAAAATCCGGCTCGGTCGTTTGTGCACAATGTATTCCAGACGATTAATGTGAATTTTCATGACCATCTGACCATAACCCTAGGAGGAGTAGCATTTGGCGTGAAGACACCTCCAGCTCTCGCATATTTTCGATTTTTGCACGAATTGACCTTTGACCCCTGACCGAAGCGAAATCGGTCAATATGTCCTGAGGTGAAGTTGTAGTACTCATTGAGTACCATGAACCTGCAAAGTTTAATTTGTATCGATGCACTCACCTGGTCACTAGGGGGCCTTCAATTTTTGCGCATACCCAAATTGTAGGGGATGCTGCGGGTAAAGTATTCCATATATCACAAAAAAAACAGGAATATATTTGATAGAGCATCACCTGTAGATCATTCGTGCCAAATTTCATAACCCTACGTGGGATAATCGCTTTCGGAATTGATTTCGCATGAACGGTACCGATTTTGAATGTTTTTCAGTTGTTGCTAGGGAACCAAAGCGTACCTAGCAACCATCACAATTTCCAAGGCACTAGGTCATAAGATATACCTACCACCCGAGGTTGGTCAAAATCCACCCACGTTTACTACCAATTATGCTGATGACAAACGAACAAACATCCAAACAAACAGACAGAATTATTTTCACCTATTTTGGCGACCCAACAAATGAAAAATCGCTCATGGAGTGACAACTTGGCAAAACAGCCCAAAGTAGAATGCCAATCGGTGGAGCGCATACCTCCACCACGTAATGCCTGATCCATGAGAACATATCGGGCCCAATACATTTTTGAAATATCATGCTATACAGGACTATATCGTTTTTGGCCCAATCTCTCAATGGTGAAGAATCACTTTAAAGATTAAATAAACCAATGTCACCCGCGGGGTGACCCGTATCTTGCCAAAAGGTGACCACGTGTGACTTCTTTAAGGTCACACTGAGGTGAACAGAGCTGCTATCCACCAGGAGCGACTCCTTGAGGAATATCTGCCTACGAGAGATTCCGATGAGAATCGTTCAAAAGAGTAACCATGAAAAATATGCTTTTGCCTCATAACGTCACCAAATGACGTCATAATGTCTCAACCTTGACATATCTAGAAAGCACTCATCGAGGTGTTCAATTTGAGGTACTACACGATATGGTTCCTAAAACTTGAAAATTTGACCTTGGGGTCAAATATGTTTGACCTGAGGCGCTAACCATGAAGGTCAAGGCCAATCGCCACCAAAAATTAATCAGCTGAGCGCCAGACCATGAACTATATTTCCATGAAGTTTGAAGACGATCCGATCAAAATTACTCAAAAAATAAGGGTTTCGTCGACTCCCCTGATTTGTACCAAAGTGACCTTGACCTTTGACCTTGACCTTCAAAATTTTATGCGCTGAAAGGGACCTCTATAGGCCTCTGATATGCGAAGTTACAAAAATTTCCGATGATAACTGTGCTCTGCAGAATTTTTTATACGTGATTACAGACAAAAAAAAAACAAAAAAAAAAACATACAAGCTGACTAACATATCTTGCAAAACTTCGTGTTGGCAAGATAATAATTCTCGTATCCACATCTCGATTCGGATCTTCACCAAAATCGAATCAATTCGTCCTCGTCACACACCCAACCTGTCCACCAAGTTTCATCCGAATCCGTCCACAACTTCTTGAGATATCAAGTTATATATTGGATTAGCCCTATCTCTCAATGGTGAAGAATCACTTTATAATATAAATAATCGGATCCAGATTCGGACCTTCACCAAAATTGAATCACTTCTTCCTATTCACACACCTAACACGTCCACCAAGTTTCGTCCGAATCCGTCCACAACGGTTTTGACATATCGTGCTATATATCGTTTTTGGCCCCATCTCTCAATGGTAAAGAATCATTTAAAAAATTATAGTAGTCGGATCCGGATCAGGATCTTCACCAAAATCTAATCAGTTCGTCCTTGTCACACACCCAACTTGTCCACAAAATTTCATCTGGATCCGTCCACAACTTTTTGAGATATCCTGTACACAGACAAACAAACAAAGACAAACAAACAAAGACAAACAAACATGCCGGTTGGCAACATGGGTGGTCGCTATATAATTGCATACTAGTCATACAGTTTTTGACAGATCGGGCTGAAAACTTTTGACAAAGAGGTTGATTATAGTGCGTATAAAAGTGCGGAAGCCGATTTTTGATTTTCGAAAAAAATATATATAAAAATATTTTTTCTGATTTTTTTCAGAAATTTCAAAGTCCCGTTGCTAGGCAACGGTAGCGTCCATAGCAACGGTGCTCAAAAGCATACAACTAGATCCTGGTATGAACCTACCAGTCAAGTTTCATCAAAATTGGTTGACTCTGGCCTCCAGAGCTGTCCATTACATACAAACAAACAGACGGACATACAGACAGACGGAAAACCTGAGAATAACGATAGTCTTGTGACCACCCAGCAGAAAGGGGTGAAAACATAACCTCCTTCACCTTTAGTGGCAGAAGTAAACATTACAAAGTGCAAGAGGTGACGATCAAGAATGGCAAAAAAAAAAAACAAGTGGGTGTATACATACTGTTGCAGGGCCGGACGTCGGCCGCGAGCACGGCTGCGTGATGGAGCTGCAGCGTCCAGAGGAAGTTTTGCACCAAAGGTCATAATCCTTGACCTTTGACCTTTAAAGTTCACAAAGGTCAAATTTTCAAAGTTGTGGGAATCGAACCGGGTTTTCGACCTTCTTCGACGAACTAACTCCATTGAGCTATAGCACGTATCCTGTTTCCTTATTTTAATGTCCACAACATTGTTTTGTGACCTTTAAAGGTTATGCAAAGGTCAAATTTTTAAAGTTGTTGAACTAAACCAGGTTTTCGACATTTTGCCGCTAATAACCCGTCACTCGTACCACATCATGTTGATCATTTTTATAACTTGGTCAAACATTATCACATTGTCTCATCCTTGACTTCTGAAACAATCTACATCGTCAAATCCCGCTCGTGAACCATCGTCGTCTTCTGACTTGTATACTTTAATTCGTCTGTGAGAGTGGATCGTGTTTCCAAATCAAGGCATGTTTGAATAGGCCGAACAAAATGGCGAT
>NC_140970.1:82379991-82382491 GCF_056783735.1 Eptatretus burgeri | reverse complement strand
TGGAATGAGATGTTGTTGTGAGAGTTTATCAGTTAAAGTGATATTCGTGTGCTGGAAGGTGCTCAGGTCTCCCCCACACCTCGGTGAGGTGCTGCACCCCATGGCGAGCCCCGGAAGATCGAAATCGAAGAAGGATAAGGAAGTGCTGTCAGGGTACGAGGCACTGCTCAGAGGTACCATGCACGGAGCACACTCACTGCATTATTCTCACATTCTGTTATTGGGGGCGGGGGGCGGGATGGGGTGTGGGGTAGAGGGGGATTGGGGTCAGACTGTGAAAGGATCTAGCGTGAGAACGTGACGACATTCCGCTTTTCGCCCTCGATTGCCTCACTTTGGCGGTTGTCTCCATTGCAATGCCCCGCCGCGTATACAATGCAGTTTACATGAACGTCGACAAACCGAGATACATCATTACACTCAATGCAAATCGAGCCGCGAGCTCACGGGTCGGTAGTGCACGTGCACCTACCAAGCGTGCCGTGAGCGGTGCTGTGCGCCACATCCTAAGATTATAATACCCACGCCTATTCGCGTGCACAGTGTTTTGCAGTTGGTAGAGAAATTTCAGTTGAAAAATTATTTTTTAATGCACCCACTGTTTTACTGAAGTCGCCCTGAGATGGTGTGCAGCTTGCCGATTTGAAGCCAATTGTACGATGTTCCGGCAAACGCGGCTGAAGGTCCACACGGTAACACAGCTACCTAAACAGCTGCTCAGGATGAGGGACAGCAGGCAGACACATGCTTGTGATAAACACAATGAGCAAACAAAGGAAGGCCAGGAGGATTGCCACTGCACGACGCGAGCACACAAGCCACAAAACAGTACCACGTCGTCCACTTCACAAACCGGCCCCCTCAAAGTGGTGTTCCCTTCCTGAGCTCGAGGAAGGTCTTCCTAACCGAGACCCACAGTGATTCCGCAGGGGAACGGAGCGATGGTTTTTTTCATGGGATTTTTCTATCTCCAAATTGCCTGTGAAGTCCAGAGATGAACTGTCAGTGGTCGAAGTTGAGCAGTTAACGTTTGTTTAATTTTCCACAATAGTCTAAGGGTCACGGACAAGCTTGTACATCTGATGACATATGGAGGGCGACGACGTGTGTGAAGACATCGCCAGACTTTTACACAAATTCTAAGGACATTTTTAGACGATGGAGAAATCAATACAGTCTATAAAAATATATGTATTTAATATGATATTTGAATGCGAACCTCACCGGGCGTAGTGGCGTGCGCCTGTAATCCGGCTACTCGGAGGCTTGGGTTGGAGGATTGCTTGAGGACGGGGGCTCTGCACTGGGCAGGGTGTAGAGCAGCCTGGAATCATGGTGAAACCCAAATCCTGATCCCTGTGTCGTAAGAGGCGACCAGGGTTGCGTCAGGAAGGGCATCTGGCGTAAAACCTGTGTCAAATCAGTATGCAGATCATAACGGATGATCTGCTGTGGCGACCCCTAACGGGAGCAGCCGAAAGATGAGCATTTGAATGCAAACCTCATCTTCCTTATAAGGGCTCGTGTCTATCTGCTTCGGCGGACAAGTAGACCAATTCATGGAATCGGCAGAAAGTTGATCGAGGTAGGCGCCGTGAGAATCGGCTGACGTTTTGGGCATTGGCCCTTGGTCAGACCAAAAGCTTTGATGAAGGGTTAACATCAAATGCTCCTCTTTTGCTCTAATGAAGGGTCAACGTCAAACGCTCCTCTTTTGCTCTGATGAAGGGTCAACGACTGAAATGTCAGTTTCTCCTTACTTTTCACTGCAGATATCGTACTTCGATCAGCAACGGGTCATTTCACCTGCATGATATTTGAGCCTGAGATCCCAGCATCATGAACTATTGGCTCAGGTGGGAATGCCAAACAGCCAAACAAGCATCTCACAAATGAGTGTGCAATCTTTATGTTCAACACAATCACTTGAAAGAAGACGGGATAGACGTTTTACACTTCTTTTGAAAGAGGCTGGTGCTGCCATGCTGCTGCTTCCCTGTGTCGCGTCATGTCCCAGGAATAATGCTGGAAAAGCTCCAGCAAGATGACGTAGTATATTATGAGATTCTCTTTGCTATAGTAAAGATCGGCGATGCAAGAAGTCGGATATCAGCGTTGCCAATTTTAAAGATGCCAAACTCAACCGATCCAGGTTTTCCGACAGGATGGTGCAGAGGTAGCACACTTACCTTTGAGCTGTCTGGTCCAGGATCTATTGCAGACCCGACTATAAACTGTCACCCTGGTGTTTCACAAGGCAGGGTGTTGAATCACAAAGGCCCTCGGGAGGACTTCAAGCCGGGTTTCCCCATCTCCTGACACATTATTTTGTGTACATCAAAGATCCCACGGTGTCATGGAGGCGAGTCATCACCCCACCCTGAATAAATTCCAAATGGCTACTTAAATCAGCTCCAGTGGAATGTCAGACTTGGCAGCCAGTTTCTGACATACTTGTGCCAACAACTTTCCCCCACCGACCACACAAGGAAGTGGGATT
>NC_140970.1:82282491-82374991 GCF_056783735.1 Eptatretus burgeri | reverse complement strand
CCCGGCGTTAGTCCGAGAGGGTCACGACTGGATTGTCCGTCCGGTGGGCGACGTGCCGCGATTCGAGTTACGTGGCCGTCGCACGCCGGCGGGCGCGAAACCGCAACACTGGTGTCAGAAGTGGGATACAATTCATCGCCCTCCTCCCGGCACTGGTATTGGAGAGCGGGACAACAGGCTCTCCTGTCTCCGGCGAAATTCACGGGAATCGGTCCAGGGTGAGAGAAGCGACCCCCGATTCCCTCCAAATTACGAGCGAGCAAATTAACCCTTCACGAGAAGCAAGATGGCGTCTCAAGGCGAGCGGGAGCCGGGGGTATTAGAAATGGATGTAGAATGTGTAGGATCCATGGTCCAGGATGGAATCCCGAGCAGGAAATGTTGATTGTGCAGGAACACGGACTCGCCCAACTGAACCCAGGGCCTCGAGGTGGGTGCGGCCGCGGTGTATGACACCTCCCCCTCTCCACCAAAACCCTTGCCAAAACGGTTCAGCTGAGTGCATCCAACATGGCCCAGCTACAGCCATGCTGGCGGCAATTAACGAAAAGATGAATGCGAAAATGATCGAAAAAATGGATGCAAACACAAATGAAATGAAAAACGAAATGAAAGGCATGAACGAAAAGATGGATGCGAATGCACAACAAATAATCGAAAAGATGGATACAAACGCAAATGAAATTATAAACGAAATGAAAGGCATGAACAAGCACATGAAGGAAGAAACGAAAAGCTCCGGGGTGAGACGCAGAACATGGGCCGATGCCTTGCAGGCGGGCATGAAGGCCGTGACCAGGGAGCTGGGAATGGCGACTCCACGTGTGGGAGCAAACGAGCTGGAAGGGGGTGCAACGGCTTAACATGCCCGCGGTGAAGGCGGGTAAAAAAATAATTCGGGGGGCGTGTTGGGCGAGGGTCGTGACAGAGGAATCGACGGTGACCAAAAGGGAAAAATTAAATGGGGAGACCAAAACGTGTGAGACGAGACACGAGGTGACGACAACAGAAATAATAGTTGAGACAAGGGAGGTAAAGGGTGAAGAGTTGGCAGAGACACGGGAGATGGGAACGATAGAGGGAAGACTACACGATGAAGACGGGGTAAGTGACGCGCACGCACACACGGAGGTAGTGGAGGACAATGGGGTTGAGCTCGCGGAGCGTGTTGGGACCCGGTGCGAGCAGCGGGATGGCCTCCTCCAGGAACGAGGGGAGGGAGTATGCCCCCTTAAGGCGAGTCACGACCAGGTGAGTTCGGTCGTGCTTTGCGAGGTTGAGGGGACGAGTGCTGTGGACGGGTGCACGAAGAGCTTGGGGGGTGTAGAGGCCCCGGAGACCCTTGTGGGGACACGAATCCCCAGTGTGGTTGTCCCGGTGTGTGTGGTGCAGGGTGTGAGTGCGTCCCCGTGTGTGGCAGCGACCCCGTGTGTAAGTGGTGTGGTGGCGATGGTGCCAGAGTGCGTGCTTCCCAGCACGCCGTGCGTGGGTGAGGCACCGTGTGTGAGTGAGGCCGTGTGTGTGAGTGAAACGGCCAGTATGAGTGAGGCACCACGTGTGAGTGGTGTGGTGGCGATGGTGCCGGAGTACGTGCTTCCCAGCACGCCGTGTGTGGATGAGGCACGGTGTGTGAGTGAGGCACCGCGGGTTAGTGCCCCCGCGTGTGTGGGTGAGGCACCGTGTGTGGATGAGGAACCGCGGTTGAGTGCCCCCGCGTGTGTGAGTGAGGCACGAGTGAATGGAGCACCACGTGTGAGTGGTATGGGTTGTGCAAGGGAGACCGTGTGTGTGAGAGAGCGGTATGAGAGGGAGATGTCGGTTGGCATGCGGGAGCACGCAGCCGCGTCTCCCGGTGTGAGTTTAATGGTGTGGACTGTGTGCGTCGTGACACGCAGGTGTGCGTGGGTTGAATGGAGACGGAGACGGCGACATGAGAAGAGAGAAAGCCGAGTAGCGGCTGTAGTTTCGCGGACCGTGCCGGGTTCACCCAGCAGTGAGCACGCGGTTCGTGCTGTGCAACGCACGAGACCACCACGTGCTCGCTTGCGAGAGTGAAGTCCCGGTCCGGAAACGCACGCGGTGGATTTGCCGATCCCGCGGACGGACAAAGTTAGGCAGGTAAATGGATTTGGACCGGACGGGTTCTCCACGCGATCGTGTGTGTTAAGCTCCAACGGGCAAAGCACATGTGTTCGCGTGGGGAACCCCTCGAGACGTGTGGCTTGTGTTTTTTTTTATGCGCACGGTGACGTCATGGCTGCACGTGGGGTTGGAATCCGGCAGGAGGGGTATCTCTGCCGGATGGTCCCGTCCAAGGAGGGACGAGGAACACGTGCAGCTGCATGACGTCACGGGCAGGTGCAAAGTGCGCGAGCTCTGAGTTGCCGCGCAGGTGCTGCGCATGAAAAAAAAAAAAAAGCAAGCCTCACTTTCGGGTGTACAGGATTCCTGGGCAAGGGGTGGAAGACCCCCTTACCCTGGGCACAGGATGGAAACTAGTTAGGGGGAAGGGTTAGCTTAGTTAGACCGACTTCATGGGGCAGGGGAAAGTCCTCATGGAGTCCGTGGAATGGATTAGTTAGAGGGATTGTAGCCAGATTTAGGTTGGGAAATAAAATGATTGATTTGGAGACAGGGACAGACTTGTGAGTGTGTAGAGGGGACGTAGTTTAGCTACGTAGTGTTAAAAGGAACGTGCTACTAGTATAAGGGACGACGTGGGAGCACGAGTTAGTTAGGGGAGGTAGTTAGAAGGATGGCAGAGTTCAGTGGTGAGTGTGTTGAAGAGTTGAAGAGTTGTGAGGTGAGTACATGATGAGTGAGTGAGGCCAGCGGGTCTGTGTGAGTGGAGCGAATGGGGAATGCATGGTGCGATGAGTGATTGGGGGGAGGAGTGACTCCCGCCCAAGGGACCCCGGGGTCAGTGTAGAGTGAGTTAGCTGGGTTAGTCAAATTGAAAAATGGAGGTCGTTTTGTTGTTGGTGGGAAAGTAGGCTCGAGACCCATTTGGAGGGGTGCAGGAGCCCTGTTGACGGGCTTGGGAGCGTGGCTGCGAAAGGTGAGTATCGCTGAGTGGGTACCCCGGGCACCAGGCTAGTCGGCCGCGGTAGGCCATGGGCCCATGGGGGGCCGGGATAGAGTAGTGGGCACGGGTGCGCCTGCTTGGTGCGGGGGCCCGGGGCGCCATTAGCCGCGTGGGCAGTGCAGTGGGCACGGGTGACCCTCGGAAAGGGGCCCGGGAGGCCGGCCTGCCACGTGTGCGTTTCAGGGGAGGTGCCATGGGGGGCACTCCCCGGTGTTAGGGAGCTGGTAGGCTCGGAGGCAGTGTAGTGCCCGGGGGTGCCATAGCGGGAGATTCGGCAGAGGGTCGTGCCTGCCAGAAGGAGCCACGTGTCCCAGCCAGGAGACCGTGTGAGGGCACGGGAAGAAAATTGGGGGGCGAGGCCCGAAATTGTGAGGACACCAACACAGGCGACGGGAATCTGGGTTGTTAGAACCAATAGTTTAAGCGAGAGGCACTTGTTGGAAGCCCCGGGGTAGTTTAACAGTTAAATGGTTAGGGTAGATTAGGAGATGTACCCCTCCGCACCATCCATCCCCTCGCTGTCGTTGTGGGCCGCTGGACCCACTTTGGGTTAGATCGCCGAACTCTGGGGAGGCCATTCTGAGGCTTCGTTGGGCCTCGACACAGGACGTTAGCTCTCCCTTGTTCCCCTCCGGGAAGGGAACGTAGGGGTTGGGAGTAGGCTAGGTGACAGGATAGGTTAGCCGAACAAAGACGATAAAGGGGGTTAGGGGACGATTTATAGAGGGGAAGTAAAAATAAAAACAACAAAAAAATAAGTTGGGGCTAAATTGGCGTTTGACAAATTAAGGGAGTGGGTATGTACAGTGACAGGCAAAGGCGATAGGTTGGGAGGGAGACAGGTAGGTAGGTCCGAGCCCGCCTTCCAAGTGGCCAGCACCACCGCACTCCCTCCACCAACTTCCACTGACGGCAAAAGCTGGCCAGCTTCATCGGCAGCTGTTGTTTTGCTGCAAGGCCTGTGCCATCGGCTGGCCGTGTTTGCTTCAAGGCCTGTGCCGGCCAGTTCATCTGCCGGCTGTGTTTGCCTGCAACGGTCTTCTTCTGCGGGCTGTGTTTGCCTGCAGCGGCCTTCTTCTGCGGGCTGTGTTGCCTGCACCTTTGCCATGCCATGCCCACTGCCCATGTTCACCAGCCCCGTTCAATTTTGCTTTGCCCCCCCTGTTCATTTCCATGTGCGCCAGGATCCGCAAGGCAACGGTTTGCAAGCTGCGAGAACTGCCCTGTTGGCAGTTACAACACGGGCCTGCAGTGGCGGCCCGTGCACCGTGTTTGTGTTCATCCATCCATTCGTTGTGGTCCATTGCGTGTGCCACTTGAGCGGGCACGGAGCCTGCGTTTGTGCAGCCCATCCACCGTTGTGGTTCACTGCGCTCAGTTCAAAAGGGAAGGCCTTGGACTGCGTGTGAGCAGCCAGCCACGTTCCCTGTCACCTGCATTGTTTGAGCCAGAGACTGCATGTGGGCAGCCTGGCTCCCTGCTAACTGCTTTTCTTTTGCAGAGTTCAGTGATCCTGGGCCATGGTTTAGTGTAAAATTTGTAAGTTAAGGTTAAGATGTACTGTACATATGAGTGCGCCCCCGGCATGTCTGTCTAGCGCCGGCAATTTTATTTAAGTCGTCCGTGTGAGTGAGTTTGTTTAGGTAGTTACGCAGCCCTCAGGTTATTTATTTTGGGGACACGAATACCATGAATGTCGCACTCAGGGATCCGTAGGTAAAGTGTACTAGGGGAAAACTACACATGATGGCACACGAAATTTGACGACTCGGGACGAGTCTGTAAAAGGGAAGGGGGTAGTGTTGTGGTTACCAGATTCGCAAACCACCATTCAGGTCCCTTAGGTGAGGTATCTCGGTAAGTGCATGTGTAGTTAGGCCCAAACCCGTTGTCTAGTGGGAATACATGTCATTTATACGTGCTGCGACTCTTCAGGATAGCCGTTTTTCTTTACTATCTTTATTTTGGACCAATCGCCACCATCACAACCACAACAACAACCACCAACCACAACGCCGCTTCACCACAACCGCCATGACCTTTACCGTCCCAACTCGCCACCATCGCATCACCGTCATCTCGCGCCACTCATGGGCACCGATGCTGGACTCGTGTAGGGCGCACGTTGAACAGCGTGTACAAAACCACGGATTTTCTGCTTCAAAAACGGATCGAAAACGACACACGCCCACTTTTTGCCGTCCAATCGGTGAGCGAGGGGCGACTGGCTCCGCCCCAGGGCGATCGATATATGCAAATTTGTGGATCAAAAAGCTTCACGCCCACTTTTTCTCGGGCCAATGGGGAGCGAGGTGAAAGGTCAAAGGGAGGGGGTCAAAGGCGAAGTTACGGGGGGATAAAAGGACGGTGTTCGTCAGTAAAAAGGGTAGTAAGAAGTCGGAACGAGGAAGAAAGGAGTAGTAAGAAGTCGGAACGAGGAAGAAAGGAGAAGTAAGAAGTCGGAACGAGGAAGAAAGGAGTAGTAAAAGTCGGAACGAGGTAGTAAGAAGTCGGAACGAGGAAGAAGGGAGTCGTAAAGGTCGGAACGAGGCGAAGGAGAGTCGGAACGGAGGGGACGAGCTGTGGAGAGGCGGCGAGTCGGACGAGGGGGTGCTCGCGTCGTGCAGGGAGATGCGCGCCCGAGGGAGGCCGGCAGCGCGACCTGGCCGAGGTGGAGACGCTCGTCGCACATAATAAAGATCCTCTATACCCCGAGCATCAGCAACCCCCTCCTGTTTCCCCCCCCGCGCTGAGATAGTGCGACCAAGGGGGCCCCGTTCCCACCCCCCTGCCAGGCACTGTCCACGAGGCCCGCGGGTTGCGGGGCCATCGCCGCTCCGCGTCTCATCACCAGACGGGTAGGCCCGACCAGGTCTCGGCCCCAGGCCTACCTCATTCTTGAGGGTATTTCTTTTCCTTGGTTTTGGGTATGTGTTGTCGGCGCCGTCTGTGAAGTAGAATTGTATAAGTGTTGCCGTGTGCTCGGTAGTCGGAATTAGCTCTGCACTGTGTTTTCACTTTTATGTTTGCTTTTTGTGTAAATGGAATTGTGTTTTCTTTTTTGTGTGCTTCCCGTGTGCCGAGAATAAACGTGCTTTATTGTTGAACTGTTCTCCCGCTTCGCTTCGTCTTTTTCCTCCATTGAATCCCCATCTTGCTTCACGTAAAGGGTTGGTAGTGGGCTGAATACGCCCGATAATTAATCGAACCGTCGAGGTCGACGATAACACCGCTCGGTTATTCTGATAGTCGGAACGGGTCGCTTAAGTGGCCCGTGTCCGAAGTCGACCTGCGGCGAGGTGCGATCGCCCGGTCTACCCTCCGCGTGGGTACTTAGGTAGTTCGAATTTGGCGAGCAACCCTATCCCACGCGGGGGCTGATTGGCTCGATCGCGGTGAGACCGAAAGGTCCACCCGTGACTGGTTCCCGGCGTTAGTCCGAGAGGGTCACGACTGGATTGTCCGTCCGGTGGGCGACGTGCCGCGATTCGAGTTACGTGGCCGTCGCACGCCGGCGGGCGCGAAAACCGCAACAATATATATATATATATATATATATATATATATATATATATATATATATATATATATATATATATATATGTTGTTCGTCTTTCGGCTGCTCCCGTTCGGGGTCGCCACAGCGGATCATCTGTTATGATCCACATACTGATTTGGCATAGGTTTTACGCCGGATGCCCTTCCTGACGCAACCCTGGTCGCCTCTTACGTCACAGGTATAAGGATTGGGTTTTGCCATGATTCCGGGCTGCTCTACACCCTCTCATAGCACGGCCCAGCGCAGAGCTCCCATCCTCAAGCGATCCGCAAATCCAAGCCTCCGAGTAGCCGGATTACAGGCGCACGCCACTACGCCCGGTATATATATATATATATGTATATGTATGTATGTATGTATATGTATGTATGTATGTATATGTATGTATGTATGTATATGTATGTATGTATGTATATGTATGTATGTATGTATATATATATATATATATATATATATATATATATATATATATATATATATGTACATATATTGTTGTAGATTTCCGCCCATTCGGCATGCGGACAACCTCCTTAGCCCAATTGCGGCCGCGCGCCCCCACCGAATGCGCAATCTAGTCGTAGCTTCTGGAACAACGCCGAAACCCAGCTCCGGGTGTTTTTAACACACCATAAACCAACCAATCCCTCTGTCCACGCGCTACAGGGTCGAACATCGAATTGTCGATAGACCTAATTATTCGCACAGACAGATACTGGGAGTTTATACCTCGACGGGGCCTGCACGAAAACGAGCCGCTTAAGCAGCTCGTTCCGTATGCGATTGCCGAGCGGTTATATATCGCCAAGTCCCGGCGGACCAGATGTACGTTTTATCGGCTTGATAATCAGCCAGCTTGATAATATCCCGAACGTTCCATGTCAGTCAATGTGAGGAAGGGATGCAACGAGCAGGTGACATTCAACAAGGGGGACATTTATTTCCACTTGGCACGTAAGCAGTCAATGGGGGGATGGGGACAGGACACGAGCAAAAAGCCTACAGCCGATTCCTATTTATTATGTACATGCACTTACACAATTCACTACTTAAGGAAAAGGCGCCACAGACTTTCATGCAAAACCCAAGAAAAAAAGAACCGAGCTTGTGAGCCTTTATAATTTCTCAGAGCCGGGATGACCGAAGGGGCTCCGAAAGACCGGGCGGGCTACCTGGCCACCCTCGTGGTGACTCAATGGGTCCTTGTTCGGCGACCCTCGGTGTCTTTGCCCGGATCCCCGAGCTCCGACTGGCTCCCTTGGTCGTCTGGCCTCCACTGCGGCCTGGCTTAGCCGACGACGCGCTGGAGGAGTGAACGGCTCTCGACTCCTGCTTCCTGGTTGCGCCGGCGAACCTTCCAGCGAACCAACTGCCCACACTCCAACACTCCGAACTCTCCAGCTCTAAACGGGGCGTCTCCCCACTCCCAACTCCCACTGATTCCGAGCTCCCCACACCAACTCAACTCGCTTTTCAGCCAGCGAACACGGCTTTTTATCGCCCCCGGCGCATTCGCCCCTCCCTTCCCGGCGCGCGGGGGAAAATCCCAGGAGTGATCGGCTTGGCTCTGTTGTTGTAATAACCGTCATCCGTGTTTATGCCGTTCTGAGGGACCCGCCCCAACCGTCATTTCTGTTTCCTTCTTCGGGTGGCTTTCTGGGAGTGGTGTTTTTGTTTGTAGAGGAGGGTCGCTGTGTTGTGGAGATTGACAAGGTTGTTGAGTTGTTCTTTATTTGAAATAAAAAATAGAACAGAATAATGGCTAACTCAGAGATGCACAACCTGGCACACGAACAATGCCCGTTATACATTGGTGGGGAAAGCTAACCTGGAACACACACTTATCAAAATAACTGATCTTCGGGGAACCTGAATGGTGTTCTGTGAATTTCCACAACTGTAACAATATGTATGGAAATACACACACACACACACACACACACACACACACACACACACACACACACACACACACACACACACACACACACACACACACACACACACAAGGAGACTTGGATTTTAACTTGCTGCATTTTAACCTCACTGGCTAGTAAGTTAGAGATATATAACCTGTCTGAGTTGTGTAATAACCTTATGCAACTCGTTAATGTTTCATCTGGGTAAAGGTTACACAGATGTTAAAGTAGCTTCAGCGCAATGGGCCCTGAATGGTCATTTACCGTGAGAAATGCAAATAATATGAATGCAGTATAAATACTACCTGAGTAGCTCATGTTCGTAAATGCGTTTGTTTGCTTATATTTCCTTGGAAATGCTGTCCCTGTCAGAAGCATCATGCAGACTTGTGCTAATCCGGGATTCCTGCTACGGCAAGGATGATATTTAACTATCATCTATCTATATCGAAGATGGACGGAGGTTACCGTTTTCACCCCTGTCTGTTTGTTTGTTTGGATTAGCTATATATGCTAGATATCGCTTATTGTCGGGTTTTCCGTGTGTGTGTGTGTGTGTGTGTGTGTGTGTGTGTGTGTGTGTGTGTGTGTGTGTGTGTGTGTGTGTGTGTGTGTGTGTGTGTGTGTGTGTGTGTGTGTGTGTGTGTGTGTGTGTGTGTGTGTGCAACACGAGGCTCCACAGCACAAACCAGTGAACCGATTTCGATGAAACTTTGCCAACAGGTGCCATATTGTCTGGGAATGTGCACGTTTGAATTCCGTTGCCAAGCAACCACCCGTTGCTGTGCAGCGGCCGAAAGACCGCGTACAGTATTTTCAATACTTGTCCTTCAGTTTTGAATGTAGAGAAACGAGACCGGAATTAAACACTTCAAGATATTTAGAAAATTTTACTCGAGCCGATTTTTGATTGAGGATTTATTTTTCAAATGGTAGTCCTTCAAAAATCGGGTGTCTATTTACCGTCATTTTTTATGAGGAGCTTAGAAAAGTGGGCGGAGCTTATGGAAAGTGGACGTGGTTGATGAAAAGTGGGAGTGGCGTAGGAAAGTGGGCGTGGCTTATGAAAAATATTGTGCGGCTCAGTAGGTGTGGTCAAACAAGAGCATTGAGAGAAGTTTATCAGGTTTTATGTGTGTGTGTGTGTGTGTGTGTGTGTGTGTGTGTGTGTGTGTGTGTGTGTGTGTGTGTGTGTGTGTGTGTGTGTGTGTGTGTGTGTGTGTGTGTGTGTGTGTGTGTGTGTGTGTGTGTATATGTGTGTCTGCAACACGAGGCTCCACAGCACAAACCAGCAAACCGATAATTTATTGATTGAAAATGATTCCACCACCCACACACCACCTCCAATTATTTATTTATTTACCATTTCGGATTCTCCTCCCGACACACCACCTCCAATTATTTATTTATTTACCGTAAACGATTCCCCACCCACACCATCTCCAATTATTTATTTATTTACCGTAAACGATTCCCCACCCACACCATCTCCAATTATTTATTTATTTACCGTAAACGATTCCACGACCCACACACCATCTTAAATTCTTTATTTATTTACCGAAAACGATTCCCGACCCTCACACCACCTTATTTATTTATTTACCGTAAACGATTCCACGACCCACACACCACCTTTAATTATTTATTTATTTACCGAAAACGATTCCACGACCCACACACCACTTTTAATTAATTATTTGTTTACCGAAAACGATTCCACGACCCACACACCACCTTCAATTACTTATTTATTTATCGAAAACAATTCCACGACCCACACACCACCTTTAATTATTCATTTATTTACCGTAAACAATTCCACGACCCACAGCCACACACTACCTCCAATTATTATTTATTTATTTACTGAAAACGATTCCCGACCCTCACACCACCTTATTTATTTATTTACCGTAAACGATTCCACGACCCACACACCACCTTTAATTATTTATTTATTTACCAAAAACGATTCCACGACCCACACACCACCTTTAATTATTTATTTATTTACCGAAAACGATTCCACGGCCCACACACCACCTTCAATTACTTATTTATTTATCGAAAACAATTCCACGACCCACACACCACCTTTAATTATTCATTTATTTACCGTAAACAATTCCACGACGCACAGCCACACACTACCTCCAATTATTATTTATTTATTTACTGAAAACGATTCCCCACCCACACACCACCTTATTTATTTATTTACCATAAACGATTCCACGACCCACACACCACCTTTAATTATTTATTTATTTACCAAAAATGATTCCACGATCCACACACCACCTTAAATTATTTATTTATTTACCGAAAACGATTCCCCACCCACACACCACCTTCAATTATTTATTTATTTGCCGAAAACTATTCCACGACCCACACACCACCTCCAATTATTTATTATTTAAAGTGGGAGTGGCGTAGGAAAGTGGGCGTGGCTTATGAAAAATATTGCATGGCTCAGGAGGTGTGGTCAAACAAGAGCATTGAGAATTTTATCGGGGTGTGTGTGTGTGTGTGTGTGTGTGTGTGTGTGTGTGTGTGTGTGTGTGTGTGTGTGTGTGTGTGTGTGTGTGTGTGTGTGTGTGTGTGTGTGTGTGTGTCTGCAATGCGAGGCTCCACAGCACAAACCAGCAAACCGATTATTTTTCAAAAGGTAGTCCTTCAAAAATAGGGTGTCCATTTATCGTAATTTTTTATGAGGAGTGCCAGTTGGCAAAATACCCAATAGGAAAAATCTTGCCAGGCAGAGGAACAATTGTATGTGAACCAATACTGCTTCTGCTCTCCCATCAATGGATGGAGGTCCTCAATGCCAGACAGGAAATCCGAGCCGTATCCCTGGACATATCACGTGCTTTTGACACAGTCTGGCACCCTGCACTACTCACCAAACTCTCTTCCCATGGTATTCAAGGCCATCTCCACTCATGGCTCGCAGACTTCCTCTCCTGTCGCAGTCAACGTGTGGCCCTAAATGGAATTCTTTCATCCCCTTTTCCTGTGCAGGCTGGAGTTCCTCAAGGTAGCGTTCTGGGCTCTGTTCTTCTTCTGGTTTTCATCAATGATCTCTCCGACTCTCTGGAAAATCCTCTATTTCTCTTTGCCGACGACTCCACCCTCTGCCGTACCATCTGTCATCCCTCAGACCGGCAAGCAGCAGCTTCTTCGCTCACTGCAGATCTGGATAAAATCACAAATTGGTCCAACACGTGGAACATGTCTTTCAATCCAGACAAATCTCACACTCTCACTATGTCTCTTCGAAAGGACCGTTTAGAAAAACCACCCCCATCCACTTTCTCAACAATCCTCTGGAAGAAGTCTTTTCTTTCAAGCTTCTGGGTCTCACTATCTGCCATGACCTTTCCTGGGAAATTCACATTTCCAACCTCGCCTCAAAAGCCAGTCGCCGACTGGGAATCCTCCGTCGTGCAAAGTCCTTCCTCGGCCCTCTTGAGCTCCTGACCACTTACAAAGCTTTTGTCCGTAGCCTGATGGAGTACTGCTCTCCCCTCTGGGCTGGTGCTCCTGCCTCCCACCTTTCTCAGCTTCACGCTGTCGAAACCAGGGCATTTAAGATCATCGACATCTCCCGCAATGAAGCTGAGTCTTTGGGCCTCTTACTCAATCACCGCAGGTTGGTCGATGGTCTTTCTGTCTTCTACCGACTCCTCTCCAGCCTTGCCCCCCCTGCTCTCTCTGCGATTTGTCCCCACCACATTTCCACAGGGCGCTCAAGGTCCGCCAACAACCCCCTTCTGGTAAAACTACCAAAATCACGAATCACTGCTCATCTTCACTCTTTCATTCCTCTTTTTTCCCGCCTTTGGAATAAACTTCCTCACTCTATTCTTTCCCATTCTTCCCTGCAGGCTTTCAAAACAGCTGTTCACCACCACCTCTTGTCTTCCCCCATCCAAATCTTCGATCTTTTCTACCCCCGATAATCCACCCAAGCCCACTCCTTCAATTCCCCTGCTTTCCTTCCTGAAAGTCCCTGTAATGTCCATCTTCTCTTCGCCATGTTCCCTGTCCCATCCCCATCCCTCTCCCTTCCACAGTTCACCTAATGTGTCTGTTCCCCACTGTTTTGTCCCTTCCACTCCCGCCCCTCTCGTCTCATGCCCCCTTGCTGCGAGTTGTGTGTTAGCTCTCATACGAGCCTCGACAAGGTATACAAAAAAAAAAAACGTCTTGGCAATAAATCTTCGTCGGTGGATCAGTCAGAATGAAAAGTATCGTATCGTGCGCTTCGATTCTAGCGAATCCCTCGTCGCCTACCGGTTTGTTTGTGAACAGTATTACAGATTTTGACGAAACTTGGTGGGGGGATTAGGTATGGACCAAAGATCATACCATTAGATGTTGGACTTGGTCCAAAGTTCAATGTGGCCGCTATGGTGGCCATTTTGAAAAAATATTTGAATTTTTGTTTTGCATTTCTACATGTTTTAAGTGATTTCCAACCCCTCCCCCCCCCCCCCCGCTAAAAAAAAATTGTTAGAGGAAAAATAAATTGCAACTTATTTTTCAAAAAAATTTCGATTTTATTTTTTTTGCCACTTCTACATGCGCATCGATCTAGTTATTTGCATGCATCGATCATGTGTATTGAAAGTCTACTGTACAGAGATCACCTCAGATATCATTACCTCTGCCACCGAAGGTGGACGGAGATGATGTTTTCACCCCTGTTTGTCTGTCTGAATCCGTCCATAACCTTTTGAGACACCCTGCTCACAACCAGACGAAACTAGGTGGACAAGTTGGGTAGGCGACAAGAACAAGTCGATTCGATTTTGGTGAAGGTCTGGCTCCAGATCCAGCCAATCAGTGGGATACAAAACATAAACTGTTTAGCCTGGCGGAGGTATGCGCTCCACTGAGTGCCGTTATAGTTAATATTGCGAGGCCAAGATCCTGGTTTGGAATTGCGGTCCAAGAGCTTCTGGTTTGCCTGTTGCGGCAAAATGGGGGAAATATCTAAGAAAAGGGGAGGGAAGAAGTGGTAGATGATCTCCAGTATCGGTTGTGGGGGATGGTGGAGCAGAGGTGAGGAGATGTCAAACAGTGCTGCGTCGAGAAGGGAGAGCACACAGAAATGGACTGGCAATATTGGAGATAAGGAAATCTGCCAATCCTGCTGGTTGAACCTCAAGGTTTCAGAATGGCCGTGGACTATTGTTCGGCTGGCTTGATCCCATTTTTGTAATGTTAACATTAAAATGGGAATTGACAAGATTCTGGGAACCATATTTCCTGTCGATAGCAAGGTCACTGCATTGAGAACAATGATGGCAGAGGAGTGTCACAATAGACATATCAATTACACTAGAAAGTTTGCATTTTCCTCCTCGTTTGGCTGCACTATTTTTACCAAGTACGATTATATGAGACCAATGTCAGAGCCAAATTAAACCTGGGCTCAGTGTGAAATGGCAAATCCAACAATGTGATCCACATTTAGCCCAAACCAATGTCCCGTTGTCATATGAGAGCTTTTTCACCAAGACCCAAACTCACACTTGGAAGCAACCAAAATTCCAGACACGTGATCTGTTCGTCCAGCCCCGTGAGGCTCACCCGTTGCAGATAATAAAATGCACCAATGAGCAAGAAGCAGGGCTGCCCTTTGGCCACTGACCTTTTCATGCCAAAGAAGACATCTGGAGAATGATTTTGATTCTTGAAAATGGGTAACGTAGTCTACTGACTTTGTCCACTCCATGCACTTATCAGCGTCTTCTTTACTATCTGTCCATACACACATCAAGCTGATATCAAACTTTTGGTTAGAACAAGAAGGTTTGACGATTCTCGGATTTAGTCATGGATACCCTTTTGGTCACAGCATGAGTTGTACTCAGCTCAGCCGTGGGGCCACGTGCCATGCCGTGGGCGCGTCTCGATGGCCCGGTGAAAGGAAGTGGCTGTTTGGGACGGCAGTCCGCCCTGTGCACAGAGCTCAGTTGTTTATGCTGTGTTAGTGAGAAATGTATGCGCTGGGGGGATTAGGGGGCTTTTTCTTTCCTCTTCCCCCCCCACCCCCTTCCATGAATCTGAAAGGCCATTGAGAAGAAAAAAGTGGTTTGTGGAAGAAACAAAGCCAGAAGTGTGTGTGTGAATATTTTGAAAAATTGTCTTCATTCTTCTTGGTGCTTGAATGTTTTTAGGTATCTAGTGGTATTCATTTGACCAAATGTTCATTGTACTCATTGCCTTCCAGTCGGGTTGGCAGTTGGTCTTTGGATGTATTCCCCATAAACTAGCTAATTGAGCTCACCTCACCTTTCCCTGGCTGAGCTGTTGTATAGAAATAAAAAATATTAAAGTACTCCAATGGAACCCACAACATTTCGATGACATTTGTGCAAAGAGTCTGTAGAACTGTTTATCATGCAGCTTGGCATAAACCTACATTCTAAAGGAGGAATCAAAAAACGATGGTGTTTCTTCAGAACAGAACCTTAAGAAACGCTTACATATAGCATAAGCTTGAAGACTCATCAACAGAAATACCTGGAAAAGTGGTCACCAAAATCCCACGACACAAGGTCTAGTCGCAAATGGCTTGTTTGCTTTGGTCTCATCGCTAAAGTTCGCACCTGGTGTATAACAAAGGCGAAGGTTGTTGCTTTTGGTGAAGGACGTTTCTGCCATTGCATCCAATCGATGCCTTCCTTGGCGAAGTAGACCATGGTTACCAATTTGGACCAAAACAGAACCTCAGTATGCCATTTACTGCCTGGCAATGTAGATTGTAGAAGAAAGGGATTATTATCTATTTAGTTCCTTAATGGGATGATCGTCTTGACTTGAATCTTGTAACTGCCCCTCTTCCCCACTCTCGTGCCCTCCCCAGTGGAATTAAAAATCTACTTTTAAAATTAAGTTGGTTATTGAAATGTAACTTGGACCTTCACATTTATTAATGAACTAGCGTAGATCGGCTCGCGACACTCTCCTCCCCACACGTCGTTGCTGAGATCGATGTCACAGATTTGCTATGTTGTCATGATTTACACCAATCATAATATAAACATTTCTTCTCCACAAATTTATTTATAATATTGGTGATATTAGATTCATTTGAAATTTGTTTGTGAAAAAAAGGTCCAAGTGGTCTAAATGGTCAAGGGTCTAAGCTGTCTAATCTATCTCAATGGTGTAAGGGGTCGAAATGGTGTTCAGGTCTCAGGGGTCTAAATTGTCTTTTCAGCTCAGTTCATTTCAGTTTTATATTCACGTTGCAGCTTCCGCTGAATTGTATGACAATTTACAAATGAATTATACATTCAACATTTCATATCAATATAAAACATTTGATCAACCAATCACCAAAAAATATATTAAAAGAACATTAAAATGGGAATGTATAAAGAAGTTGTCCACATATAATGGTCTATTATTACAAACTAGTAGTAAAGCCCGGCGTTGCTCGGGCAACGCCCGGGCTTTCTTGCAAATTTCCTGAATAGCTGTTAGGGGTTAGCGGTTAGGGTTAGGGTTAGCGGTTGGCGTTGGCGGTTGGGGTTAGGGTTCGCTGTTAGGGTTACGGTTAGCTGTTAGGGTTAGGGTTAGCTGTTAGGGTTAGGGTTAGCTGTTAGGGTTAGTGTTGGGGTAGCTAACCCTAACCCTAACCCTAACCCTAACACTAACCCAAACCCTAACCCTAACACTAACCCAAACCCTAACCCTAACCCTAACAGCTTGGCGTAGCGGAGGTAAACAGCGCCCGGGGCAAAGTGGAAATTTGCGTCCCCGTAGGCCTTAAACTTGAGTGGATTTGAATGGAAAATCCCATAAGGGATATCGATTTATCGATTTTTTTCCGAATATCGGAAGTGTTATGGAAAAAATTTATAGCCAATGACCTAAGTTGGACCAAAAGCCATAATCATACCGAATTTGAATGGAATCCGTTGGAGTTTGTGAAAATGCATCAAAACGAATTTTGAGGGGCCTCTTAAGGAAGACAATAATATCATTAGTATTTGTGCCAAACCTTGTTTCATTTCATGCAGTAACAAAAATCTGATGGTGGAACAAAGAAAGGGGCATGCCGAAATATTAATATAGATCAAAGGAAAGGAAGCTGAATAGAATTTCAATATAAATTCACACTCCCGTGTGGGTTAACGCGTGATCAATCGTTCATATTTAATCTGAGAAATAATATCAAATTAAAACAATATAAAGACGAAAGCAAGTTAAAATTCATCGATAAATAGTACACAAACGTCATGAAGGTGAAAAGTATCTGAACAAATAATTTCACTAGGCCACCAACCATTAAACCTATTTAACCTAATCGATCCTATTACCCCCTTCTTCATTGAGACACTTTATAAGAAATGGAATCGTGCTATTTCGATATCTTGCTGTTCGGCACTGGTCCATGCTGTACTTGTGAGTACCAGTACCATGAAGCTGCATTGCACGAGTGGCATCGTTTTTCAGGAACCAGTTACCATACTTCTGAGATCGCACACAAGAGGATGCAAACTTGGAGCATAGGATTGTTCTTCTTTCCTTAAGTGGTTCAATCCCAGTCACTATGACTGGAGTCGTACTGCTTACTGAGAACAATCGTCATTGCTCTTGGTCTTTAGTTTGCCCTTTTGTTAGTCCAGGGTGCCACACAGGTGTAGCATATTCGAGTGATGGCCGGACATATGACGAGTAGATGTTGACAAGATCGTGTGTTGGGATGTTGAACTTTTTCAGTCTACTCAGCAAATGCACTCTCTTCTTGCTCTTAGTCATCATTTCCTCTACTTACTTGTCCCATTTAAGGTCATCTTGGATCCATCCTCCCCGTATTTTGGTTTCCTCTACGACATCGAGGGTATTAATTCCAAGGTTGAGGACAGGTGGTTCTGGCGGTGAACATTTGAAGCAAATTTGCAGCTGTTTGCATTCAGCTGTATTCAGGTGAAGATGGTTCTCATCAGCCCATTTGCTGAGTTCGGTTACGGTGTTTTATAGTAGAGGGGGCTCTCGATGATCTCACCTCTCCGATATTCAGATCGTCGACATTTTTGGGGGTCTTTTCGGTTTTTGGGGTCTTTTGTGTATTTGGGGGTCTTTTTGGTCCTCAGTGACTTTTGGGTCATCTGTGTCATCAGGATTTTTGGGGTGTTTTGAGTCCTCGGGCACTTTTGGGTTATCTGGTTATTTTGGGTCATCAGAGTCTTTTGGGGTCTTTAGGATCGTGGGGAATTAACGCTCAAACAGGACATGATTAATAGTCATGTAGTCTTCACGGATTGATGGACGGCTTCACCGCTTCACCGTGCTTTTTGTTTTTATGTATATAGATTGTATATACAAATTTATGTTTTAAAATATGAACAACAATTATACAAGAAAACACCCTGTGGAATTGAATGAAGGGTGGAATGTAAGTTTGTAATGTTAATGAAGTTATCTTTGTGTTTGTGTATATTGTTAAATAATATTTTGAACATTGTCAAGCAGAGTCATAAATTTGCGGACAAGACAATGGTTGCGATTTTTTTTTTTTATTGTCATACTTTCTCTTGTCAACAAAATAGAAGCTTAATGAGTTGAGCGGGATCAGAAGAGTCACCATTTTCAACAAAAGCCACAGAATATTTGTTTGTGACCTTTGAGCAAGACGGTTTCCATTTTGTGTGCAAAAGTGAGAGGGGCAGGATAGCTCTGCTGATAGCGTGCTTTTCATTGAGTCATCGAGTCTGGGATCAATCGCCGTTGGAGGGTCGGACGTGACAAAACACTGCTGTTCCGATGCAGTACTAGCAGGGGGTGCTGTAATTGGAAGCATCATCCTTCAGATGGTGATGCAAAGCCAGCTGTCTGGCCTGCTTCTATGTTGAGGAACAGTTTGGCGATGGAATGGGTAAAGCCTTGTTTCTTTCCCCTCATATTTGTGCATTTGATTCCCAGTGCTGCTCAGTCGCGATTTTTCACACCTTGTGACAGAGTGGCGTCCTGTTCTTGACTTGAAGTGAGCACCATGTTTCTCCGACAAGAGTGAGTGTGGATCTCCACTACACCCATTATTATTCATTTTTTATTCAAATTCTAGGCTCATGGAAGAGTGAGGTGTTGGAATGTAGTGTGAAATTGGTATATCATGAGCAATTTGGAAAATGAAGGCAATGCAATCTCTTCTCAGGTACTGTCACAAACACATTATGATTTTGCAACTCACTTTGACAACTTGACCGATATTGTTTTCAACAATTGTTACTTGGACCGGTATGAAAATGGCCAATGCAACGTGCTAAGCAATGCCAATCACGAGGGCTTATCTTCTTTTTAAATTGGTCATGACGGTCATATTTTCATTACTAGAGCAGCCGCTTGCAATTCCTGGGCAAAGTTGTAGCAGCTGAGAGAGCGAGAAGGGACATTTGTCATCACATACAGAACAATCATCATCATGCGTATCTTTGAGCAAGAATTACCAAACAGCGTTCACCAGTCAAGTGAGGAAGTAAGTTCAATGCCATTTCAGCAGGTACACCGACAACATCCGGATTTGACAGTTTAAAACTCTGCTGACTAGATTGAAGCATCTGGCAATATTTTCAGAGGTAACGCAGCTAGAATCAGACGGCGTAACATCTGTGACATAATGCAGCAAAACCACATGGGAAGCATTGTCACTACATGTGTGACGCCACTCCTCTGATCGAGTGTGTTTGGCCGCTCACTTAAATATGTTAACCAAGCTGTCCTGGTCGGCCTCGTCATTCGTCATCTTGCTTGGCCTGGTTCCTCTCGTCTGATTGAAGCAATATAAACACACTTAAAATCTCCTCGAGACGCCGGAACAAGAACGAACAATTCAACAATGTAGTGGGAATCACAGTAGGGGCTGTTAGCAGCCCATGAGGCTCTATCAGAATTGCAGTCACTTGTACTAACCTTAAACGAATGAGTTTTCCTTGTCCATAACAGATTAGAAGAAGATTTTGAATAACGGTAAAGCTTGCCATCATGAAGGACATTTAGACCTTTCATTGATCCGGAAATAAGATGCCTGGAACTTGGTTGTTTGAAAAGTTCAACCATTGTTTAACAGCTTTGAGCAATTCGTCCGCTACTGATTTGCCTGAAATCAAACTAATCCTTGACAAAGGTCTATTCCCAGCTGCCTTGATGATACACGACAATGGTTTTGTTGAAAAGGTTTCATGTTCACGTGGAATAGATATTAGAAGTGACTTACAAGCCATAATAGATGAAGTGAAAGCTTAATTGAGAAAAGCAACAATGATGGGTTTTCCTGCATTCTTCCAGTCCCTTGCAATGACAGTTGCAACTTGGTTTAAATGGTGCATTTTGATAAATAAATAGATTTCCAAACGACCTTTGATAAACAGTCAGGTTCATGTAATGGTCATAAATATCCACATTCCAGCACTTCTGATAATGCCATCATTGTGTTGTCACCCTTGGGATTCATTTCACACGATGATTATGGCAGAAAGTAATTTATACACTCATCACTCACAAGAGAGCCCACATTGCCAGTTCTTTGAAGGCCAAAACTACATTCCCGCCTGGCCATCAAATCACTTGTGAGGAGGAGAAACGTACCATCTGGAGTGGTACAGTCTTCTCCCTATAGGGCAGGGAGGTGGGAGGGGAGTGAAGAAGGGTGGGGGAGGGGGGGGGAGAGTCTTTGCATTCCTCAACTGTCATGGCTGAGTTGGTGTATATAATGCATTGATGGCTTTGGATCACGTGGGTTACATAACCAAGCGGGTTTTCTCTGATTTGATGACGCCCTTGATAGAGACGACATGACCTACCACTGTGCTGGCAAGATGGTTTAGAGGTGTACACACTCACCTCCAAGCTGTCATGCCTGGGTTCAAATCTCATCCCAGCTGTAAACTGTTATTCTGGTGTCCTGCAGGCAAGGTGAGGGAATCTATTAGCGTGCCGACCCTCGAATGGACGTTAAACTGGGTGTCCTGTCTGCCAGTATTAGTTGGTGGACGTTAAATATCCCATGGCTTCATTCGCACGGCATAAGCGAGCTATCGCTGGCACTGGGCACGTTCCAAATTCCTGCTCCAACATGCAGGGGGGCACTGCATCAGCGGCACAGCCATGCCCTCAGCCAATGATGGTACTCGCAGCTATGTGCTGCACACGAAAAGTAAAGAAGACCTACCACTTGCACAAACGACTTGATCAGCAGTTCGGATGGAAGATATTCATTCAAAATTTGTGAATTTTCTTGAAAACTTATGTTAGGATAAGGTTTTGTGAAACATAAACCCTGAAAATATATTGCTGTGTTGTCGTGATCATATATAATAGTCGCAATTTATAAAGAGGTGCTTGTCACCATCCATGTTTTGATTCCAATTTTATTGCTTTTCCATAGTTTATGGGAAAATCTTTCATTAGCATAATAATGTGTGACTTTCTCACTTGTCGAGAGATTGTCATTTGTACCTTTAGTACATGACGCCGTGCTGTGAAAATAACTGTCAAGAGGCAGTGACTGCAGTGAATTTTGTGAATGGTCTGCAATGAGAAAATACCAATGTTCGATTTGACTGTACCTCCAGTGGTAGCACATAGCAGGAGTTCCAGCCCAAAGTGGGGAAACATGCTACACGAGCATTTAAAGAATACTCTCAGTTCAATAGATTTTTTGGGGGGAAAGGAACAAATGATCTGACAAACACTGTGTTGGAAACACTCCAGATGAAAATATATTTTCGAAATGGAATGAGACAATATTGTGAGATAAGGAGTTGTTTTTTTTAATGATTTATTAGTCCGTCCACTGTGTAGCGGAAGATGGGGTCTTGCAATCACTTCTGTATCTCTGTCCGGGCCGTAACTTTTTTAACATATGAGCTTTTGTCATCAAATTTTCAACAAAGTTTTATTATGAGAATATGGAGGAGTCAAATTAATAATTTGGTCAAAAGGTCAAAAATCATCATGATATGAAATGGCATGACATTAAATTGTCAATTTTCATCCAATTGACCTGAAATTTTAATTATCATTTGACCTTTTGGTATCAAATTTTCAACAAAGCTTTATTATGAGAATATCCATCCATCCATCCATCGGGACCATACACTGCAGACTACCTCAGCAGTCTCCTTGGCTATTGGGCACAATCCTGGACGGGTCACTACTCCAACACAGGATACCAGCAAGCTGGCATTCATTTTCACCAACCTCAGAAGGATGACAGGCAGAATCGATCCCACCTGTTATTAATTCAACAGCCAAGTGGGATTTGAACTCAGGATCTGATGATCCCAAGCCCACCACCCAAACCATTAAGCCAACACCAGGCATATGAAAATATGGAGAAGACAAATTAATAATTTGGTCAAAAGGTCAAAGGTCAACATGATGTAAAATCATCAGTTTTCATCCAACTGACCTGAAATTTTAATTATCATTTGGCCTTTTGTGAGCCGTAGCTTTTTTACCATTTGAGCTTTTGTTATCAAATTTTCAACAATGCTTTATTGTCATTTGGATATGGAGAAAACAAATTAAGAATAAGGTCAAAAGGTCAAAGGTACCATTTAGCATACAGAAGAAGAAGAAGTCCAAATTCAAAGCGGACAGGCTTTGCATTTTCAGAAGCTTTCTTGTTTGATATTGGAGCACAATTGAAAACAAAGAATCATTTTCAGTTCAATCAGAAAGGGAAATATATCTTTGCAAAGATGGGATTTTGTGTCCCACATTAAAAGCCTGTGTTAGACCTTGGTTTAAATGGTGCATGTTCTGCCTTTTGTTTGCCGGACGCGGCAGTTTTGATCAATCTTTTTTTTTACGTCTTAGTGTAGATTTTATTCCTCGCAAAGATTTTGTTCCTCACAAATTCCTCGCAAAGGTCAGATGTCAGAAAAACAAAAAATGCATAACAATACAATATAATATGGGATTTATGTGTTTGTTTTTGAGGATATGGGGGTAATTTAAATTTCCACAGGCAACAAACAAACCAGATGATAAAAATCTGTTCATTTAGCCAAGTGTAGCACAGCTCTCTCCATGCATGGTGGAAAGACTCAGGTGGTTCATATTGCATAAACAAAGGCCAAATGAAAATTTTGTTCACGTGTGTGTGTGTGTGTGTCTACGATGTTACACACTGGGATAATCAGTAATGCATTTTGTCATAATGATAGTGTTCACAGTAAGCTTATAAGTAACTTGTCGTGAAGGATCAGATAATTTATCACATATTTCACGGAAAGAGTAATTAATTGCTTTATCTTGGTAATCCACATCTGCTTGTTGGAAGCATTGGAAATAGTGAAAACAAATACCCCAGTTCATGCTACACTGATCATAGCCAAGATCTCAACGTATATGGGATTCGTAAACCTAATCACAGGAATGAATTCAGCAATGATTTGATATGACACAAGAGAATTTTAGACAAGCATTTGTTCCGCGATACTTCTCCTTGACCCTCAGTGTGCACAAACATGAGTTGCATTCTTCATTGTGCACTCGCTCTTGCTCGTGCAGTGTCCCACCATTCTTGGCCACTCTCCCGAGACGCCGCGTGCGGCAAAATGCAGCGCTAAAGGCCTGCAGACGCAGATGCTGCTCGCAGTGCAGTGCCGGATGCTGGAAGGCTTTGAAAGCCTGCGTCTTGGGGATTATGAACATTTGGAATAGCACAGCGTGTTCACCGAGGGACTTCAAGCAGAAAAGCTCTTCCAGCTGTTTGATAATCTCTTGTGCTTTTTCAAAATTTATTACAATTTATATATCAAACCTTACGAAGCATACGCTGCCTGGCCATTTTATTGCATTTCAAACGAGAGAATTCATGGAACACCTTACCCCACACAGAACATGGCAGGGGTCTTTCAAAGTCTTGCTTTGCATTTCTGAGCACAATCTATATTTCCCACAGGACACCATGTTGTCTGAATCTCGGTATTTCCAAATACTGAGAGTGCGAGCAGCACATTGGTCGAGACGGCGTCAAAAGCGTAATATTTTCTCCAAGTCCTGCTAAACTGGAGGATTTTGGAAATGACAACAAGGCAATTTATGTTCTACGGTGTTCAAGTAAATCAATAAAATAAAGGTTTTAAAGGCTGTAAAAAAAAAAAAATTCAGAAGTTTACCACCATTGATGCACCATCTTTTACACCACCTTATTTAACACATTATTATTCTTATTGTTCGTGCCTGTTTGTGTCTTTTATGACATTGTTAAAAACAGTAAGTTTCCTGTTTGGAATGATTTTTAATTTCGTTTGACTGTCAGACAGGCAGAGAGACGAAAACAATAACCTTACTCCTCACTGCGCGTTCGGGATGACACTCCGCACAACTTGCCAAATTAACAGCCAAAGTACTGCTCAACTGCAGTTTTCTGTTCCGATGCATGTTTCAATTCGTGTTCTACAGTGTTCAAAACATAAAAATCAATTAAAATTAAGTTGTCCCTTGATCATAGCTTGACATCTGCAGACAGGCAGACTGAGAGACAGACAATTTGGACCAATTGCTTAATCCCACTTATCACTTTGCACAGATGGAATGGTTACCCCAAAATATATTAGGTTCATTCGACTGATTGTAAAGATTTGGGGGCAACACTTCAGCAAAATGTCCTCCCAAAACTGGAAAATGTGAATACCTCATAACATCTGAAAGAAAGTGAATTGGATAAAGGTGAACACCTCATAGGATTTGAAAGAATGCAAGTTGGATCAGTGTCACTCCAAGGGCAGTCACATCACTTTCTTGGTCTTGGGTTCACGGAGCAGAGGAACTCTGAACTTGGATTGCATGCAGAACTGTGACATGGAAGAGACTAGAAGGGCACTCGGTAGAGCACATACCTCCGCCAAGCTCATTAGTTTATGTTTTGTATCCCACTGATGGGCCAGATCTGCATTCAGAGCTGAACTAAAATTTAATCGACTTGTTTTTGTCACCAAACCAACTCGCCCTCCAAGTTTCGTCCGAATCCGTCCATAACTTTTTGAAATATCGTGTTATATATCGTTTCAGCCTGATCACTCAATGGTGAAGAATCATTTCAAAAATTTGTCGGATCTGGATTCGGATTCAGATCTTCACCAAGATCGAATCGATTCTTCCTTGTCATATCCAAGCTCTCCACAAAATTTCGTGCAAATCTCTCCACAACCTTTTGAGATATTTTTGTTCACAAAGAAACAAACAGACAGACAGGGGTGAAAATACAACCTCCATCCACCTTCGGTGGCGGCGGTAACAACAGATAATTGAGTAAATTCTATTTCAGCCTGGATTCAAAGCATTATTAGGCAACCGCTCAGAAAAGAACATCCAATAGGCTTTCTCAGTGTTCTCACAGCACAGGGAAAATGGTTTCCAAAGTATGTGCAGGTACACGTTATCATCTTATGACAAAGAGTAGCTTTACAAGACTGTCATAAATTAGTAGTTTGACTGACAAAAGCATTTATCACATTAGTTACCGCAAGAGGAAACTGTGGCATAAGCTACTCAGATTGGATACTAACAGAATGGCATGAATGTCAGTCATACTGTTACGAATCTGGAAGCCATTTGCACACAAACAGACAGCAGCCCCGCAGTTCAGTTATTTCGATAAGTATGTGTTTATAGTTAGAATCCATCCCCTATGTCTAATGGGAATTTCATGTGTGCGCTGTGAGTTATTTTATAGTCAGGTTTTTTCATATCTTTAAATCTTCATCCTTTGTTTTCGCACCATCGCCATCCATCGCCCACGTGCAGCGTGTCACGTACAGGGGTGAGGTTCCCTCCGCCCACCGTGAGCTCGTCCAATCAACAGTAGCCGGCCTGACAGCCGACCCGAGATCGCCCTTCCCCGCTACAAGGGTGGATGGAGAATAGGGTGCTCCCCTGGTTGTTCCGTCTGGGTTCTCAGACACGCACAGGGGGAGGGTGGTTGTTGCCCCTCCCACCGGACCACCCCTTGTCCAATCAGGGAAGCTCATCACCTCAGGGCTGGCTCCACCTTAGCCAGATGGAGTGTTCGGCCCGACCAATGAGGGGCGGCCACGAGTCACCCGACAACCCCTCATCCAATCCGGAGGCGAGTACCTCAGAGCGTTTCCCTCGACCCGTGGGGGAGGGGAAGGATAAGAAAAGGTTCGACCCATCGTCAAAAAAGAGAATGAAGAGAAGGTTCGCCCCAAAAGAGGAGGAAGCAGAAAGAGAAGAAGCCTCGTCTTGCCTGCTGGCATTCTCGTCTACTCGCGGGTGCTTGTCTCGTCTGGTCCGTTCCTGTGCTGGCTGGCATCCGTTGTGTCATTCCTGGTCCCTGGTGCTTGTTGCTGCGTTGTTGGCGGCGGGTTCGAGTCCCACCACTGGACAAGCTTGACCAGACCGCATGAGGTAGACAGGTGCAAGAATAGGCCCAATAAAGGCTGTGGCCACCATTTCTTTGGGTGTGTGTGTGTGTGTGTGTGTGTGTGTGTGTGTGTGTGTGTGTGTGTGTGTGTGTGTGTGTGTGTGTGTGTGTGTGTGTGTGTGTGTGTGTGTGTGTGTGTGGGGCGCCAGTCTGTTAACGAGAAACTGTCTAAGTGCCCTGTGTTCATTGTACATTACATTTCTTTATTCAGATAACTCTGCTCTTTGTGTGCTCCCCTCCCTGATTATTATTTATAAATAAATCCCCGTGTTAAATGTACCAGCTCGTTTTCTGTACTTTCTGTCATTGACCCAGCACGGTGCATATTGAGAAATAGTAAGGCCGTCGGTGCCGTAAGTTGTCATTGGGACCGGCGCAGCTCTGATAACTCTGCTCAGTTACGCCGGGTCCGAGTCGGTACCTGCGACTCGGTTCGGTCAGAGTCGGCCGAGGGCGTGACTTCCCCGGTAATTTGACGACGTGGGTAATTAGGTATATTTAAATTTGGCTATTGACCCTACCCCGCGCCGTCAGAGAATTGGCGATCACGGTCCTTTAAGTGGCCTATCGACTCCGGGGTGATGACCTTTCAATTCCGGTGTTCGGTAGGAGATGGCCCAACTGCCCCGTCTGGCGTTCGTCCTCGCTATCGAACCTGGCCCACAACAATACCACTATTGCTTACTGTTGGATAATATGGTTTGGCAAGTAATGATCCATCTTTTCCTCTGCACATATGGAAGAGTTCAAAGGAAAAATATAATTAACTCACTCATTAATCTTCACTGCACAATAATTGCATCATTTCATCAAACCAAATTTATGTAAATCATGACGTCACTGACGTGTTTCGTTATGCAAATGAGGCATCCTGCTTTACTTTGTTTCTTATAACCCAGCATGTTCTGTGGTATGTTTGTTTGTGTGTATATACGCTTTTGTAATTACAAGGGCCAGTCAATAAGTAACCTTAAAATATTTTTCACAAATTGTTTATTGCATATGTGCATTGGCTCACAAAGTGGGTATGCTGTGGTATGTTTGTGGGAAATTCCACATAAAACTATCATGTGGTACTTAGACAAACCATCAATGGTCAGAAATGAAAGTGGACATCTTGGGGAACCTGTAGAAACCGGCAATATCATACTCTCCATTTCCCTGTTTTATTAAAGATGAATTAAAGCAACAGAATATGGGTTTTGTAAACTTAGAAATGTTTGTTTGATTGGTAAAAAATTAATTTTACTGTATGTTTCTTATGTGACAGTTATTTTGAGTGTGGTGATTCAGAATGTGAACTTTGGTGTCTCTTTTATGTTTTGATGATGTTCTGTCTCCGTATTCGGGTTTTCTGGCATCTACCTTATCTGATGAAATAATGGATTCTTACATAACGCTTCGTATCCGCTGCATCGAGAAAAATAATGAGTCCAGTGTTGATAATGTTTCTTATGATTTTTATTCCAAATCTCCCTTAATTTCTTGGAAATATGACAGTCTAACGGCAGAAAAATATAGATCAAAATTGTGATCAGAAAAATAAAATTCGGACCGCAAGTAATCCCGTCTTGATTTTCGTGTCAGTCCCGTTATGTACGAATCATCATCTCTCGTCGGACGCAAATAACGCTTGCATTAGAAAATCTTGCCGTCTTGCAAACTTCCCCCATTGATGGATATAATAGGCACTTGCAAGCGTGTCAGCACATTTCCATTCGCCGTCGAGCGCAGCGTTTGTCTTCGTGTCCGTGTCTTTGCGAGAGCCGTAACGTACGAATCCAGCGCGAGGACGCCGAGCCGAACGAGGTGACTCACATTTATCTGATAATTCTTCATTTTAACCAACGCTATAATTTTTTTGGTGCATCGTGAGGATCCGAGAGGTAAGAATTATGTTTTTCTTTTCATGTTTAAAGTGATTATTTTCAAAAGTTCGAAAGAAATAGATTCGATTTCAACGTTATTTTTCGCTTACAAGTGTGGCTTTTTTTGCTACTGAACTCGTCTGTGTTTCTTCGTAATTTATAACATCGGACTCTCTCAAAATGTGTTGTTTTTTTTTTCTTTCTCCTGTCACATATTGAGCCTGTTTAAAAAGGCAGAGTAAAAATTATGTTTCCTATCCCAAAATATAATATTTACATTGTTTTTTTTCATCTGATTCTGTACATAACGCTGACACCAAGCTCGAAATTTGAACGTGTATTTACAGTGTTGTATATATTCAGTGGTAACTTTAAAACTGGACGTGCTGCAGGTCTAAAATTTTAGATTTAACTATTTGAATACATGCAGATGAACATAATGGGTTGCATTTCATATTTCCCGAAACTTTTTTTTTGCCCTTTGTGTAACAGTATGTGTACCCATTTTGTGAGCCATGCACATGTACGTGTGTAACTGTTATTTTTCAACATAATCTCCATTGCGTTCAATGCATTTTTTTCCAGCACTTTACTAAGATCTGGATTCCTCTTGAAAAAAAAAACTCTTTTGGCTGCTTGTGTAGGCATTCATGCACCGCCTCTTGGACCTCTTCGTCGGATCGGAAAGTGGTTCCACCAAGCGTCTCTTTAAGTGGCCCGAGGATGTAGTAATCCGAGGGGGTGAGGTCTGGTGAGTAGGATGGATGAGGAAGACACTCAAAATGCATGTCCTCGATTGTTGCAGCTGTAGCACAAGCAGTATAGGGCCGAGCATTGTCATGCTGTAGCAAAACACCGGTAGTGAGTAGTCCACGACGTTTTGATCTGATTGCTGGTTTCAGATGATTTTTAAGGAGATCGCAGTATGATGCACTAGTGACTGTGGGCCTTCTGGGAAAGTAATGCTCCACAAGTGGGCCTCGGCTATCCCAGAAGAGCATCAGCATCACTTTTCCAGGGGACTGCTGTGTGCGGAATTTTTTGGGCTTCGGTGAAGTTGAATGGCACCACTGTTTGCTTGCCCTCTTCGTTTCTGGCTGGAAGTAGTGGACCCAGCTTTCATCCCCAGTCACTACACACTGTACGAAAGCATCGCCTTCTGTTTCGTAACATCACAGAAGTTCTTCACATGTGTTCACTCACCATTCTTTCAATTAGGGTGTGAGTTGTCTCGGCACCCACCTTGCAGACACTTTGCGGATCCCCAGCACATTGTGAATGATATGGTGTGCTGAACCATGGCTGATGTCCAATTCAGAGACCACTTCATCCAGTGTAATGCGATGGTTTTCCCTTTGCAAGCGCTCAACTCGTATAACCATTTCTGGTGTGTTGGCTGTGTGAGGTCGGCCCAAGCGAGCAGCGTCTGCCACACTGGACACTCCACCTTTAAACCTCTTGTCCCAGTCGTACACCTGCTGCAGCAATAAACACGCGTCACCGTATTGCATCTTCATTCGGTGATGGATTTCACTGGGATTCACATCTTCACTTCCCAAGAAATAGATGACAGAACATTGCTCCTCCCTGGTTCTAAGGGACTAAACAACATTAAATTCTCATTGTATATTTGACTATTCTTGGCATAATATTGTTGAAGACAGCTTTTATTTCAATGGGTATACCTGCTGGTATATAATATTAGAGTAGTCCTTTTTGAAAGTCAGATTTTTCAAGACTCGCCCCCCCTTCCCATTTTGTTCCAATATGCAAATAAATAATTCACACCAAATTTTGTCTACATTGAGTAACATTTAGGGGTTGCAAAATTCAGTTGAAATTTTACCTTGTGGCTCGCATATCTGCATTTTCTGAATATTCCAGAATGAATCATTTTTCAAACCTAAAAATGGAGCAAGAACAAATATTGTCTGAACTTAGCAGCAGCTATAGACAGAACCAAGTTCAGTGATGGAAAGGCAACATAGCTCAGAGCCTCGGCAATGATGTGCAAGTTAAGCTCACAATCGACCATTCTTCGATTTGAAGAGCTTGACATCGCTTCCGCGAAGAACTTGCCAAAAACATACAGGAGCAGTTCCAGCTAACAGTCTCATTAGTATTTCACTGGGAATGGCAAGCTCCTTAATAACCATACAAGGAAAGAACATCTTTGTTGTTCGAGTTAAGGGCATGGTTCATGACTGCTCATCCAGTTCTGCTCCACCAATGACCTTATCACATTTTGTTTAGTCTGAGAAGGTGCAATTCTGCCTTTTCAAAATCTGCGTGTTCTAAATTTTCTGGGCATCTATGGTATCTCAATGAGGAGCAAATTGGTTTGGTATTATTTGGTTCAGCTGCATCCACAGAGTCAAAACAAGCAATGATAAAGGCACTAAATGAAAAGGAAGGCATGGATAACCATACAAAGTGCAACCAGTTGAATATGGGGAACTCTGAAGACATGTTAATTTAAGATTTTATCACAAAGAGCACAATGGTCATTTTTTGGTGCATTGAAATTCCAGCTGTTTTTTTGCATTCTGACCTTGAGTCATTGGAGCTCAGAAAGGGTTAGAAGGAGGCACCACAAACAGGCGAGCACTTGAAAGTGGTAAATTACAATGCCAAAAACGTGTGTGGCCCTTATTGAGAAGTACAATGCCATCATAACAAAGAGAGAAGAACATAAACAATTCCTCTTTCAACTTGTGAAGGACCATAGAAGCCACCTCCCCAACAGCATAAAGGAAACAAAAGATATCAACGCAAAAGTGACAAACCATGCCAGGCAATCAATACAAGGTGACTGCAGTCCAGAACTTCAACCTTCTTGAGCCTGCAGTCCAGAACTTCAACCCCATTGAGCCTCCAGTCAAGAACTTCAATCCCATTGAGCCTGCAATCCAGAACTTCAACCTTATTGAGCCTACAGTGCAGAACTTCAACCTTATCGAGCCTGCAATCCAGAACTTCAACCTTATCGAGCCTGCAATCCAGAACTTCAACCTTATTGAGCCTGCAATCCAGAACTTCAACCTTATTGAGCCTGCAATCCAGAACTTCAACCTTATTGAGCCTGCAATCCAGAACTTCAACCTTATTGAGCCTGCAATCCAGAACTTCAACCTTATCGAGCCTGCAATCCAGAACTTCAACCTTATTGAGCCTGCAATCCAGAACTTCAACCTTATTGAGCCTGCAATCCAGAACTTCAACCTTATTGAGCCTGCAGTCCAGAACTTCAACTTATTGAGCCTGCATTCCAGAACTTCAACCTTATTGAGCCTGCAGTCCAGAACTTCAACCTTATTGAGCCTGCAGTCCAGAACTTCAACCTTATTGAGCCTGCAGTCCAGAACTTCAACCTTATTGAGCCTGCAGTCCAGAACTTCAACCTTATTGAGCCTGCAGTCCAGAACTTAACCTTATTGAGCCTGCAGTCCAGAACTTAACCTTATTGAGCCTCCAGTTCAGAACTTCAACCTTATTGAGCCTGCAGTCCAGAACTTAACCTTATTGAGCCTGCAGTCCAGAACGTCAACCTTATTGAGCCTCCAGTTCAGAACTTCAACCTTATTGAACCTGTAGTCCAGAACTTCAACCTTATTGAGCCTGCAGTCCAGAACTTCAACCTTATTGAACCTGTAGTCCAGAACTTCAACCTTATTGAACCTGTAGTCCAGAACTTCAACCTTATTGAGCCTGCAATCCAGAACTTCAACCTTATTGAGCCTGCAATCCAGAACTTCAACCTTATCGAGCCTGCAATCCAGAACTTCAACCTTATTGAGCCTGCAATCCAGAACTTCAACCTTATTGAGCCTGCAATCCAGAACTTCAACCTTATTGAGCCTGCAGTCCAGAACTTCAACTTATTGAGCCTGCATTCCAGAACTTCAACCTTATTGAGCCTGCAGTCCAGAACTTCAACCTTATTGAGCCTGCAGTCCAGAACTTCAACCTTATTGAGCCTGCAGTCCAGAACTTCAACCTTATTGAGCCTGCAGTCCAGAACTTCAACCTTATTGAGCCTGCAGTCCAGAACTTAACCTTATTGAGCCTGCAGTCCAGAACGTCAACCTTATTGAGCCTCCAGTTCAGAACTTCAACCTTATTGAGCCTGCAGTCCAGAACTTAACCTTATTGAGCCTGCAGTCCAGAACGTCAACCTTATTGAGCCTCCAGTTCAGAACTTCAACCTTATTGAACCTGCAGTCCAGAACTTCAACCTTATTGAGCCTGCAGTCCAGAACTTCAACCTTATTGAACCTGTAGTCCAGAACTTCAACCTTATTGAACCTGTAGTCCAGAACTTCAACCTTATTGAGCCTGCAGTCCAGAACTTCAACCTTATTGAGCAACCTCTAAATATGGACAAAAATGAATGGAATTTGACATATGATGTTTTTTTTTGTACATTGGAACAAATTAGGGGGTGACAGCTTTAGAATGGAACCTTCTCAAACCATTGTGCAATCATCAATTAGAACACATTTAACATTGTCGATTTCGACCTCATTTTATTATCTTTCATGTTCTCTCTCTTTCAAGAGTATTGTTTATTAATCACTAAACTGGAGCCCACACAAGCCTTCAGGCTAAGTCTCTATTTGCCGTTTACGTTCCAAGTATTACATCCTTACCTCAATGGAGCTTCTGAGTTGTAAACGGGCTGTGTGATTATTACAGATTGATTATCATGATGCTGTGGCACCAGGTTCAAAATACATACATAGTGAAGTAGTTAAGCCTCCCGCTATAGCATAAGGGAAGGCTTATTGCGGTTGTAGCGATTGTTTCTACAATTGGCACCCCCCTTTTATTCGATTTCTTGGCACCCCATATTTCTTTGACCCTTAAGAATACTGAACCACAACTTAGAATTTTTTTTCTTCTTGCATCAGCACTCCAAATTTCCAAACCGTCAATTTCTGAGCTGCATTTAAGACTGGCTGAGACTTTCGGAATGAAAATTTGCCTCAATAATGGTAATACAAAGTATGCGGGGTTGACCTAATTTTTTGACATTGACTAAATTTTTAAGGTTATGACCCAATTACAGACACTAGCAGAGTACCTGCCTGATGGGTGATCTTGTTCCAAGCATGCAACATGTTCTTGTGATGCATACCTTTATTTGGGCAGTGTATATGCAACTGACAGCACTGAAAAGGCATAAAGAATAACCTGGGTTATGTGCATGAAGCTAAAACATACCTACTGCTTATAATTAAATAACACCTCACTTCACAGGAAAACGTGGGGACAGGAATCCTGGACTGTCAATGCTGGAGACTTGTAATACCCTCTCCAACCTCGAGGCGGCACTGCACGATATACACTTACCTCGAGAATTTGCACACCTCCGCCTTCCCTCCCACCCTTCCCCCGCCCACCCCACACCCGCACCCCCAAAGACCGTCGGCAAAGACAAAAACATGCATATACACTAATTGGGGTTATGTAGATCTTATGTAGCAAGTCTGGATGTAATCAACCCAGAACTGGAGGAACAGTAGCACAACAAACAAAAACACCTGTCCCGTGAATTACAGTAAGGATTTTAACACTTTTTACCAAATTTCAACGAAGGTTTGTCCGATCAGAACGAAATTGCCCTCTATAGATCGTCCAGAGTAAGATGCATTTAAACTTGGTTTACATAATATCCCTCTGGGTTATAGGTCAAGGTCTTACTCCCCTTCGTACAAAACTTTTTGTGATTGTAGAAACAATCGCTACAATGCATCGTACGAGTACAAAACAACCATTTAGGTTTTTCTCCCTTTTTCTGCTAATTTCTGAGCTACATCTCAGAACCACCTGGGACTTTTGGAGTGAAATTTAGCATCAATCATGGGAATAAAATGTATGTGGGGTTGACTTCTTTTTTTTTTTAACCTTGACCGAGCTTTAAGGACATGACCCAATTATAGACATTTTTACACTTTTCAACAAAACTCGACTAAGATTTCTTTTGATGAGAAATAAATTGCCTTATCTTGATAGCCGAGAGCAAGGAGCATTTACACTTAATTTACATATTGTTACGAATCTGGAACCCATCGCACACAACAGCCAGGTCCTATAGATCAGTTATGTCGATATGTGTTTCTCGGTAGGGTCCCGTCCTATGTTTAATGGGTGATTTAAGTGTACGTGCACTGCGAAATCATTTTATAGTTAGGATTTCTTCACCACCAACAACAACAACTACAGCTACTACTACTACATCCACTACAACAACGCCACCTTCCCGCACTCGACCGGTCGCCATGACGCATGTGTTTTTGGCTGAGGACATGGACGGAGCCTTCTTCGCCTCGGGTCGTAGCTCCGCTCCGAGAAGGGGCAGAGAGCATTTCCTCTAGCCAATGAGCGGAGGGCGAGCACCACACGCGCACCCTAGCCAATCGGGAGGCCGCCACAAGTCACCTGACAACCCACCGTCCAATCAGGAGGCGAGTGGCGGGGGAGAAGAAGCCCCTCCCTCCTCAAGAAGGAGGAGAGGACGGCAGTTCGGAGGTTTGTGGCGATTGCGGCAGAAGGTCGGAGATTGGCTTGGTCTGGACAAGTTTTTTGGGAGACCGTGTGATCATGGCGACTGCGGAGGGTTCTGCAGACGGTCGTGGTCATGGTTGGAGTGGTCTGCGGTCCTTTGGAGGGCAGGTCTGGTAGTCGAGCAGCCAGGATCCTAAGCCGTGGACTTCGGGTCGTGGGTTCGAGTCCCACCAGTGGTTCAGAGTCGGTGTGGCCGCACGAAGCGGACAGGTACCCCGGCCCGGCTTGACCGAGATAGACCCATGGGGTCCAGTTATTTTGGGTGTTTGTGTGTGTGTGTGTGTGTGTGTGTGTGTGTGTGTGTGTGTGTGTGTGTGTGTGTGTGTGTGTGAGTGTGTGTGTGTGTGTGTGTGTGTGTGTGTGTGTGTGTGTCCGTGGGTCCCGTCTGTTAAGTGGAGCTGTTTAAGTGTTTTCTTTTCATATTACATTTCTTTTATTCGTGATAACTCTGCTCTGTGTCTCCCCTCCCCGATTATAATTGTTATAAATAAATCCCTTTTGTTTAATGTTCCAGCTCGTTTCTGTGTTTCTTTCATTGGCTTGGCACGCTATGTATTGAGAGATAGTGAGGGTAAATTGTTCATTTGGTCCGGCGCGACTCTGGTAACTCTGCTCGGTTACGCCGGATCCGAGTCGTTACCTGTGACTCGGATCGGAGAGAGTCGACCGAGGGTGTGGTTCCCCGGTAGTTCGACTGCGTGGGTATTTAGGTATATTGAAATTAGGCAATTAACCCTACCCCACGCAGTCGAATTATTGGCGATTCATGGTCCTGTAAAGGACCCGTGCCTTCTGAACTTATCCGAGGGTCACGACCTAAATTCCGGTGTGTTCGGTGGAGCCGACTCTACTGCTCCCCCTAGCGGTCGTGCTCGCCACCGAGACCCGGCCACACAACAATATTACCCCTCCGGGTTAAAGGTTGAGGTCAAATAGTGGTCTGAAATAAAAATGGGTTTTTTTTTGTCCACTCAATTTGGCCAATGCCAAAAAGTTGTCACCTGATATTTGTTTTGTGTCCTTGACCCACTTTGTAACTCACCTGGAACATGGTTCCGGGAAGCCTACGGGGTGGCGTGTCGTTCATCCGGCCATCCACAAATACTTGCAACTTCTTCTCTGAAACTACACACACAATTTTGATGAAACTTCACCATAACCTTCAACACCAGTGATGTACCAAAGTTTGTTCATGACATTAAAATAATCCATATGTATTTACTTTCTTCTCCATGATATATTTTGAGGGTCATCCATGCCTACCAGTTGTTCCCTGGTTTTCTTATCCAGCCGCTACCAGGTGAGCACTTGATCATAACTTGAATATTTATTTTCCGATTTTTCATGATGTTGAGTTTTGTGCATAGATTCTCAATGGGGTCGTCGTCGTCGTTTTACAGCCATTTCCCTACTTGCATGTGTAAGCCATTGCTTGCATAAGGATACATTTTCTATATTTTCATGTGATACCTAAATGTTGAAGTTCAAGGTCATGTGGTGGTCTGAAAAAAAGATATGGCCATAATTTGATCACGGGTCAAGGGCAAGTTGTGTGCGATCGTCAAGGGTAAGCTTGGGGTGGTCGGGGGAGCTTTACCCTTGGCAATCACTGTATGATCGCAAATATTTTTGTGCTTGATTTTGTATGAATCAATCATTCGTATGCAGCATGGTGCTGTGGGTTTGCTTCATTTCTGGGAGTGCAGCTGAGCTGCTTATGCAGTGCCCCCATCGCCTCGGGTCGAAGCTCCTCTCCGAGAAGGGGCAGAGAGCGTTTCCTCCAGCCAATGAGCGGAGGGCGAGCACCACACGCGCGCCCCAGCCAATCGGGAGGCTGCCACGAGTCGCCTGACAACCCACCGTCCAATCAGGAGGCGAGTGGCGTGGAGAAGAAGCCCCTTCCTCCTCAAGAAAGAGGAGAGGACGGCAGTTCGGAGGATCGTGGCGATTGCGGCATACGGTCGGAGATTGGCTTGGTCTGGACCAGTTTTTTGGGAGACCGTGTGATCGTGGGGACTGCGGAGGGTTCTGCAGATGGTCGTGGTCGTGGTTGGAGCGGTCTGCGGTCCTTTGGAGGGCAGGTCTGGTAGTCGAGCAGCCAGGATCCTAAGCTGTGGACTTCGGGTCGTGGGTTCGAGTCGCACCAGTGGTTCGGAGTCGGTGTGGCCGCACGAAGCGGACAGGTATCCCGGCCCGGCTTGACCGAGATAGACCCACGGGGTCCAGTTCTTTTGGGTGTGTGTGTGTGTGTGTGTGTGTGTGTGTGTGTGTGTGTGTGTGTGTGTGTGTGTGTGTGTGTGTGTGTGTGTGTCCGTGGGTCCCGTCTGTTAAGTGGAGCTGTTTAAGTGTTTTCTTTTCATATTACATTTCTTTTATTCGTGATAACTCTGCTCTGTGTCTCCCCTCCCCGATTATAATTGTTATAAATAAATCCCTTTTGTTTAATGTTCCAGCTCGTTTCTGTGTTTCTTTCATTGGCTTGGCACGCTATGTATTGAGAGATAGTGAGGGTAAATTGTTCATTTGGTCCGGCGCGACTCTGGTAACTCTGCTCGGTTACGCCGGATCCGAGTCGTTACCTGTGACTCGGATCGGAGAGAGTCGACCGAGGGTGTGGTTCCCCGGTAGTTCGACTGCGTGGGTATTTAGGTATATTGAAATTAGGCAATTAACCCTACCCCACGCAGTCGAATTATTGGCGATTCATGGTCCTGTAAAGGACCCGTGCCTTCTGAACTTATCCGAGGGTCACGACCTAAATTCCGGTGTGTTCGGTGGAGCCGACTCTACTGCTCCCCCTAGCGGTCGTGCTCGCCACCGAGACCCGGCCACACAACAATATTACCCCTCCGGGTTAAAGGTTGAGGTCAAATAGTGGTCTGAAATAAAAATGGGTTTTTTTTTGTCCACTCAATTTGGCCAATGCCAAAAAGTTGTCACCTGATATTTGTTTTGTGTCCTTGACCCACTTTGTAACTCACCTGGAACATGGTTCCGGGAAGCCTACGGGGTGGCGTGTCGTTCATCCGGCCATCCACAAATACTTGCAACTTCTTCTCTGAAACTACACACACAATTTTGATGAAACTTCACCATAACCTTCAACACCAGTGATGTACCAAAGTTTGTTCATGACATTAAAATAATCCATATGTATTTACTTTCTTCTCCATGATATATTTTGAGGGTCATCCATGCCTACCAGTTGTTCCCTGGTTTTCTTATCCAGCCGCTACCAGGTGAGCACTTGATCATAACTTGAATATTTATTTTCCGATTTTTCATGATGTTGAGTTTTGTGCATAGATTCTCAATGGGGTCGTCGTCGTCGTTTTACAGCCATTTCCCTACTTGCATGTGTAAGCCATTGCTTGCATAAGGATACATTTTCTATATTTTCATGTGATACCTAAATGTTGAAGTTCAAGGTCATGTGGTGGTCTGAAAAAAAGATATGGCCATAATTTGATCACGGGTCAAGGGCAAGTTGTGTGCGATCGTCAAGGGTAAGCTTGGGGTGGTCGGGGGAGCTTTACCCTTGGCAATCACTGTATGATCGCAAATATTTTTGTGCTTGATTTTGTATGAATCAATCATTCGTATGCAGCATGGTGCTGTGGGTTTGCTTCATTTCTGGGAGTGCAGCTGAGCTGCTTATGCAGTGCCCCTTGTAGATTAGAGCAGGTAATCAGAATTTGGCCAGCGTGCTGGTATTAGTGCTCTTACTCTTCACCAAGGACACCTTAGGATCTTTAACGTCCACCAACCAAAATCCCAGTTGAACGTACATCTGACGAATGGCATATACATTGATGCCTCACCCTGCATATGAAACACCAGGACAACAGTTTCTTGCTGGGTTGAGATTCAAAGCCAGGCTAAACAGCTCAGAGGTGAGTGTGCATACCTATCGTCTGTTAGACCTGTATTTATGATATTCACAATATATAGGATGAACAAGACCTTATTGTTTGAACATTAGACAGCATAGAACAAATAAACTGTAATTTATCTTTGTGTTTTATAATGCAAGCAGGTATGAATTGATCAAATGAAGAATTATATTTGAAGCATGTACTGTACTTGCACCTTCGTAATAGGTTTTTAACCAGTTTTTTTGAAGGGTAAAACTTTGTGCACATCACGGATTGCTGTTGCAACTTTGATGTTGCCCTGAAGGTCCAACAGGATGCTGTAGACTGTCGAGGTAACACATCTTTGAGCCATCTGGTCTATATTCCATTCCCGACCCAATTATAAACTGCCGGATTGGTTCTTCGCAGGCAGGGCATTGCAGCACAAAGTACGCCGTCCCTCGGATGGACGTTAAGCTGGATGTCTCATCCACTAGTATTAGTTGGTGGATGTCAAACATCCCATGATGTCTTTCAATGAAGAGTAGTTGAGTTATTGCTTCACTCTGAACAAATTACCAATCCCTACCACCTCCTTTTGAATGCCATGCCAAGCAACTGGTTTGTGAAAGACCCGTTCCAAAAAATGTTCCCCAGCCGACCTCACAAAAAGTGGAAATAATTGGAGCTGTTAAGGTGGTAGTCGTAGTAGTAGTAGTCATAGTAGAAGATTTTTTATGTTAAAAAGGCACGAATAAGCAGTAATGTAACTTAAGTGAATGTACCATTATTTTCTGTGGAGGCAGCCATGCCTTGTTAACAATTAGCTGATATGCATAGGTGACCTCACATGCATGTTTCACATTGTATATAGTTTTGTTTCTGGTGTCTCATACACCAACTCATACGTACACATTAAAAAGAGCTCGCAAAAGGACTGGCACACAAACTACGTGGGGGACAAAAATCCAAGCCAGCCAAATGCAGAAATTTTCGTCTCGTTTTTACCTCCTGCCCCTCTGATGTCGGTTTTAATTCAAAAATGTATGGAAGATGCAGTGACTTAAATGATTAAGGTATTTTTTTTTGCAAAAGGTCTGCGGTGCACTTTCACTGACTTTTCTTTCCTACCTCTTTCGGAATAACAAAAGTCTTTCCTGCTCCACCCGTGCCTGGTTTCTGAGATGTCTTGCCAAATAAAACTCTAACTGACCGGAGATTAACCAAAAATAACATTGACTCTCATATTGCGAGGACCTTGGCTGATATGGACCCTCACGGAAACATCAAAGCAGATGAGTTGGACATTCAGACCCCCCCCCCCACCCCAACTCTCGCTCCCCCTTGTGAGTGTATCTAAGTGCACTCCCTATGCCTGCAGACCTGCGTGTCCAGCTGACCGAGCAACAGCAGCGAGTGGAACAGAGGGCAGAGCTGCGGTCGAATATCTTACTCGATTTCCAAGAGCTCTTTCGGCGCCGAGCAGAGGCTGAACTTGAGTATGCGCACGCGCTCAAGCGCATTGCAGAGCGCATCACTGGACGAGCGCGCAATACACGTGAACAAGGCCTCAGGTCCATTTAACATTGTCCTTCCTATTTTGCTCCTTACCCATTGTGCACTGCACTTTTGTTCATAAAAAAAATATCTGTTCATAAATGTGCCCCAAAATACTGCCTTCACATTTGATTGTGCATTCAATCCATACATGTTGCTTGGTTGACTGTTTTGATATTTCCAAGAAAGTAATCTTACATCTGCACAAATGCTTTACTGACTTGCAACAATGGGATTACCATTCTCAAACGAGCTCTTTGTTGTTGTCGAGATGCATTATGGAAGATGATTTCATGGCTCTGCCTCACGAATGCTTTGATATTTTGCTCCACGCCCTCAACAACGTGCAGCCGCGAGCAAGCGTTACCGTCAGTAGCTGCATGCTGGCACGCCTTGCTTAAAGAGCTTCGCCAGGAGAGCCAAGACCATGCAGCACTGGGTGACCTGTGCCTGCACGCGCTAGCCCCACGCTGCATGCAGCTCACAGATGATACGCTCCGTGTCTGCAAAAAGGTCAATTACGTTGTACTTATAACGACATAGGGTGTTCAGTGGTCAAAAGATTGATTGATAAAGGACCTTCGTACTTTGACACAGATAGAAGCTACGTTTAAACCTTTTGACCCCCTTCCTCCCCCCTCATTTGTGAGAATTACTTTGAGGCAGTAGAAAAACCACTTTGGCCAATAATTTTATTTCAATATAGCAATCATATTATGCTCGCTTTGCATTCATAATCGATTAAACTATTGTAATTGTTTGCATCGTGCATTTCAGTTTGCAGTATATTTACACATTTCCTTTGACAGTGCCTTCAGAAAGTATTCAAACCCCTCGACTTTTGTCACATTTTGTTGTAACAGCCTGAATTTAAAACGGATTAAATTTAACTTTTTTGTCGCTGATCGACACAAAATACCCCAAAAAGTGAAAACATATTTTTAGAATTTTTTAGAAATTAATTCAAAACGAAAAGCTGGAATATCTTTCATCAATAAGTATTCAACCCCCCCCCCCCCCGAGTCAATACTTTGTAGAAGCAACTTTGAAAGCGATGACAGCTTCGAGTCTTCTTGGGTATGTCTGTATCAGCTTTGCACATCTGGATTTGGGGATTTTCTCCCATTCTTCCTTGCAGATTTGCTCAAACTTTGTCAAGTTGGATGGGGAGCATCGATGAACAGTAATCTTCAAGTGTTTCTGTTGATTCTCAATGGTGTTGGCTTAATGGTTAGGGTGGCGGGCTTGGGATCCGAGGTTAGCTCGACCTGTCATCCTTCCGAGGTCGGCAAAATGAGTGCCAGCTTGCTGGTATCCTGTGTCAGAGTGACGACCCGTCCAGGATTGTGTCCAATAGCCAAGGAGACTGCTTAGGCAGCACCAACTCTCTGCAAAGAGTATGGTCCCAATCGATAGATGGATGGATTTGGCTGGGCCATTCAAGGACTTTCATGTTCTTTGTTTGAAGCCATTCCAGTGTTACTTTGGCTGTATGCTTGGGGGTCATTGTCCTGTTGAAAAGTAAATCTTTGCCACAGTCTTTGGTCTTTTGTACTCTGAAGCAGGTTCTCCTCAAGGATTCGCTGAAATTTGGCTTCGAAGCTCCATTGTTCCTTCTAAGCCTGGTGTTGGCTTAGTAGTTAGGGTGGCTGGCCTAGGATCTTAGGGTCCTGATTTTAAGCCCAATTGCCACTGACTTAACACCTTGTGGGGTTGACTCAGCCTGTCATCCTTCCGAGGTCAGCGAAATGAGTACCAGTGTACTGGTATAGGAGCACAGCATCAGCGGCATAGTTGTGCCCTAACAAAATCATAGCTACCTTGCAGCCAAACTACCATATGCAAGAAGAGGAAGATTGTTCCCTCTATCCTTACGAGTCTCCCAGTCCCTTCCACTGCAAAGCATCACCATAGCATGATGCTGCCACCACCATACTTGACGATAGGGCCGGTGTTGTATGGATGATGATCTGTGCTCTGTTTCTGCCTGACGTAGCAGTTTGCATTCAAGCCAGAGTTCAATTTTCATCTCATCGGACCACAGAATCTTTTGTCTCATGCTCTCAGAGTCTTTCACATGCCTTTTTGCAAACTCCAGGCGTGCTGTCATGTGTCTTTTTCTCAAGAGTTGTTTCTTTCTGACCACTCTGCAGCACTTCGTAAATCTAGGCTTTATGGGAGAGATTGTCGTCCTTCTGGCAGGTTCTCTCATCTCAGCCAGGGAACTCTGTAGTTCTGTTAGAGTGGTCATTGGGTTCTTGGTTTCCTCTCTGACCAAGGTCCTTGCCCAGTTACTTAGTTTGGTCGGCCGGCGAGTTCTAGGAAGAGTCTGGGTAGTTCCCTATTTTTTCCATTTCCTCATGATGGAGCTCAATGTGCTCTTGGCAACATTCAAAACTCTAGAAATCGCTTTATACCCTTCCTCAGATCTATGCCTCCTCACAATTCTATTTCGGACTTCTATGGACAGTTCCTTGGACCTCATGGTGGAGTTTCTACTCTGACATGCACTCTCAACTGTGGAACCTTATTTAGAAAGGTGTGTTTCTTTCTAAATCATGTCCAATCAAGTTGCAGAGACATCTCGAAGATGATCAAAAGAAATTGGAAGCACCTGAGCTCAACTTGGAGTGTCATAACAAATGGGGTTGAATACTTATTGATGCAAGACATTTCAGCTTTTCATTTTTAATGAATTTATAAAAAAAAAATTCTCAAAGCATGTTTTCACTTTGTCAATATGGGGTATTTTGGGTTGATCAGTGACAAAATTTTTTTCATTTCAATCCATTTTGAATTCAGGCTGTAACACAACAAAAGTGACTAAAGTCGATGGGTGTATATACTTTATGAAGGCACTGTATTATGTAATTATACTTGGGGGGGGGGAGGTGGAGGGGAGGTGGGGAGGGTCATAACTGAGTTCCAAAGTTCTTTACCACATTAACCACATTTTAATTTTTTTTTCTTGCCAGCAAATGCAGTGATTATAATCGTTGACAATGAACACGATATCATGTCACATTACTTTTAGGTCAAGGAGGTTGGGCAGAAGCTGCAGGAAGAGCTCTTAAAGTACACAGGGAAGCTCCACACGGTGAGACTTAACACAGTGCTAAACCCATTCTCTCACTCCACAAGCACAATTGAGGGCAACTCAAGGTTCCAGCCAAATAATTTAGTCTTGAAGAACTTTCCTTCATATTTTCCAACAATCGATGTAAAATATTTGCTACATCCATCGGCATTTTATTTTTAATCCTTGAAACACACAAATATACTGTTCTTATTTTAAAAAATAAAAATTGAATATTATATACGGCAAGGAATCGGTTTGCTTATGACTACCTTTTGTTTGTATATCGTACAGGTCACAAAGACATACCAGGCATACCATGGGCAGAGCCAAGCAGCCGAGGCGAAATTTCAAGAAGCCGCGCAACATGAAGAACTACACTTTAACTACAATGCCAGTGATGGTGGAAAACGCAGCCCCACGACCCGAGTTCCTGAGCGTCTGCGTCGTAGGAACTCTCTTCGAAAAATTGAAAAGCTCAAGGAAAAGGTTCGAACAGTACATTGACACAATGACAACAAACATGACTGATTGGAAATTTAAATTATCTCTCGGTGTTTTTGCGCTGTATTAGAAAGTTATTATATCTATTGTAACTTGTCACTAAATATGGGAGCTGCAAAGAGATAAGACCGAGACAAACTCTGAACTCAAGTTATAAAGTACTACAATTTAATTTTACAAAAAAGATAACTGCAGTTCTTTACTACAGTGTATTCTGTGTTGTTTTATTTCACAAAGTCACACACGCAAATATACACTCAGGAACACATGTACAAACTATGCTGTCTACCTGTGGCCAACAATCTGTATCCATTCACAGCCTCTGTCATTAGGTGGTTATCATATTCCCTTTTAAACAAATCTGTTATAAGTGCTGTTTAAAAGTTTCCATGGTGGAATAACAATAAAGTGAAAGGTTTGATGGTTACGCCATGGGTTGGCTCATAAAAGAGCTATTTGTATTCTTGATACTTTTAAAACAACTCCAAAGAAAAAGAAAAAAGTACCAAGGCCTCAATGTTTCGGGCAGCATGCTCTGACATTCTCCCCTCTGACACCCTCATCAGTTTCGATGTAGAACACTTTTTACCAGCATCCCTGTTCCAGAGACCTGCTCTTTCATCAAACACCGTCTATAAGAAGACTCCACCGTTCAGGAACTTACCGGTTTATCACCAGATCAAATTTATGACCTCCTTCTTCCTATAGTTCCTGTAGTATAGGGGTGGAGTTCCTATAAACGCTACATCCTATTCGCTCCAGTCACTTCCTTCTGTCAATGGGCGTAGCATGCTGCCCGAAACATTCAGGCCTCGGTACTTTTCTTCTTTTTCTTTTGCTTTAGAGTTATTTTTAATGTACAAAGAATATAAATAGCTCTTTTACAAACCAACACATGGTGTAAACTGCAAACCTTTAACTTTATAGTCCATTATAACACATACACACACACACACACACACACACACACACACACACACACACACACACACACAGAAAGGACAGATGAAAACGGGCAGAATGACAAAGGGGGAACAGAGGTGTGGAGAATATGAGGACGAGGATGATGAGGAACAACATGGTCTGCAAGATGAGCTTGCTAATAAGATATAGGAGTTGAGAATGACACAAACGGGAGAAGCCCACGACTAATTTCACTACAAAATAACAAACTCACAAAAATGATTATCAGCAGAACAAACAAAAGAATAGAACAGGCCACGCAAATAAAAACCAAGCAACATCGTGTAAGCAAAGACTCAAGAGATGGAGTGAGCTGCCCACAAAGGAGACAGGATAGACACAGCAATTCCAGAAAGGAAACCAAAGCCCAAAACTGAAGAGGAGAATCCGAAGAATAAAAAACAAATGCAAAATCGAAGATGAAGTTGATGATTGCTGAAAACAAACTCAAAATAGAAATGATAGCAAAGAAAATCTAAAACGACGAGAAGGCTAACAGCAGGAGTCAACAAGTCCAGATGTTTGAAAACAACCCAAAAATATTCTACCGTGAACTGGGGAAACAGAAGCAGAATGTGTCATCCCCTCCTGAAAAAAAGATGAACTGGAACGATTCTCAAATGGAATTTATGAATATTGAAAATAAGACAACAAGAGGTGGAATGGATTCGAAACTTGTAAGAGAAGAAGCAACATCTCGAGGAAATGCCCCGAGTAATATTTGATGAAGAAAAATAAATAAGACAACAACTTGCAAAGATGGCAAACTTCAAAATCCCCAGCACAGATTGGATTCCAAACTCCTGGCTAAACTAAAGCAATTGGATGCTGTCCACGTTCACTCTGCTTGAGCATTCAATGAACCTATCCAAGGTTTACAGGAAATGGATGAATAGCTCACAGAAAGCAACACCTTCCTCATCCCAAAATCTGAAGAAACTCAACTACCTCACCAATACTGGCCAATAATCTGTCTACCAACAACATACAAACTTTTAACAGAAATCATCACAGAAACGATGTATCACAACCTAACATAACAAGGAGGCTGAGAGGCAGAACAGAAGGGCGATGTAAGACAGGATGTGACGGAATATTAGACAATCTCCGATTAAATAAGGCCATCCTCGAAAACTACAAAACGAGAAGAAACAAATTGTCCACAGCCTGAATAGACAATGAAAAAGCTTTTGACATTGCCCTATATTCATGAATGATAAAGTGCATGCAAATGTATAAGATAAATCCACAAATAATTATCAAACGGGTTTGGGAAAGCAATGGATCGATTGAGAAAGCAATACCAGAAGTGAAGATGTGACATGGGATCTTTCAAAGTGACAGCCTTTCCCCCCTCCTGTTTTGCACTAAGTAACTTCATCGATGAGAAAGGATGTGGATACACCCTAGCATCCAATGGAAGAACATCTAAAGAAACAAGAAAGTTGATACATCTACTGTACATGGATGATCTAAAACTTCACACTAAATGACTAAAAATTGGCAGAACAATTTAAATTAGTGAAACAGTACTCTGACGGCTTTCAAATGGAATTTCAGGTCAGGTCAGGTATGGGAGCATGTGCCAGAACAGCACGTCGCTGCGTCCACTTTCCGTCGGTACTCCAGGGGCCTCCGTCTGGCCATCCCCCAGGCAGATGCCAGGCCCATCCCCATCTCCTTGAGATGATGGTTAACCTGTTGCAACCATGAGGCACGTGGTCGACCCACTGGCCTCCTCCACTCATGAGACTCCCTCGCTGAGAGAATCTGGTGAGCAGGATCAGAGTCAGGAAAACGAGCCACATGTCCATACAGCCGCAGCTGACGCTCACGGACTATGCAGGTAACAAATCTCATCCGAGTCTCTCTCAGCAACCGCTCGTTGGACACAAAATCCGACCAGCGATAGCCAAGGATTCTCCGAAGAGACCTGGTACCAAAGGAATTAAGTCTCCGTCTCAGATCCTTGGTCAGAGTCCAAGTCTCGCACCCATAGAGCAAGACTGGAAGTACCAAGGACCTGAAGACTCGGACTTTCGTCCTCCCGCACAGGTACCGGCAGCGCCACACCCCATGATCCAGTGAATCCATGACTCTCCAGGCCCGACCCAGACGTCTATTGACCTCTGACTCGCAGCCAGCAGAGACATGAATATCACTGCCAAGGTAAGTGAATCTCTCCATGACCTCAACATCCTCACCACAAACAGACACAGACAGGACAGCAGCATCCAAGATGTCACCGAAAGCCTGGATCTTAGTTTTGACCCAAGAAACCCGTAATCCCAACGGCTCCGACTCCTCATTCAGCACCTCGAGGGCCCCCAAGAGGATGTCTAAAGTCTCCGCAAAGATGACTGCATCATCTGCAAAGTCAAGGTCCGAGATCTTGACATTCCCAAATGACGCACCGCAACTTGATCTCTCCGACATCCTCCCTAGAATCCAGTCCATACAAGTGCTGAAAAGTGTGGGGGCAAGTACACATCCCTGACGAACTCCAGTAACAACTGGAAATAAGTCAGAGAATGTACCACCACACTTCACAGCACTCTCAGTACCAGAGTAGAGTTCAGACATCAGATCGATCAGTTTTGGTGGCACCCCACGAAGACCAAGAATCCTCCAGAGGACATCCCGATTCACTGAATCGAACGCTTTACAGAGATCAACATAGGCTGCAAGCAGCCCCTGCCGAAACTCTCGTCTGCGTTCGGTGAGGACACGAAGTGCAAGGATACGGTCAATCGTTGACCTCTTTGGTGTAAAGCCTGACTGCTCTGGATGCTGGTGCTCAAGCAGATGGTGGCGAACCCTATCAAGAATTATCCGAGCAAAGACCTTGCCCGGCACTGAGAGCAGCGTCACCCCTCGGTAGTTGTTGCAGTCTTGGCGATCACCCTTCCCTTTCCAGAGAGGGACAACAAGGCCCCTCTTCCAGTCAGTTGGGATGATGCCTGTGTTCCAGGCAGAGCACAAAACTGCATGCAACGACATGAGTGCAGCATTTCCACCAGCCTTGAGAAGTTCGGCATGGATGCCACAGATCCCTGGAGCTTTGCCCCGTTTCAACTGGTTCACCGCAGCCCATGTTTCCACAAGCGTAGGTGGACCACAGTTGATTCGAGGGTCAGCAACAGGGATTGTAACACCCTTGACATCCAACTCGACAGTTGGGGATCAGCCTGGTACAACCGCTCAAAGTAACCGGCCCAGCGGGCCTTCACTTCAGACTCCTCTGTCAAGAGCCTACCACTCTCTGCTCGAACTGTAGTGCTCCGAGGGATGGGCTTGGATGAACGTAATGCGCGAATTCCCCTGTAAGCGGGACGTGAATCACCTGTCCACAGGTGATGCTCTACCCCCTCACAGATTCCTCGCACATAGGCCTCCTTGTCCACCCTCAGTGCACGTACAGTTTTACGCCTCAGCTCCCTGAACAGCTCAGCTCTGCCATTCAGCCTGGCCCTGCGACTCTGGTCAATGGTATCCAGTGTCTCTTGAGAGACAAAATTCTTCTTTGCCCTGCGGTGAGCTCCAAGGCATCCACCGGCAACATCAAGGACGGTGGTCTTGAAGGCGCTCCACAACTCTTCAGGACCCCCCAAGGCACCCAGACCCCCCAAGTGTCCACTCAGCCTGTTCGCAAACTCCTCAGCTACTCTCTCATCCCTGAGCTTGGCAACATCCAGCCTCGGCTGGGATGGTACCATTCTCCAGGATTTAAGGTGCAGCTTTAGAGTTGCTACAACAAGCCTGTGGTCAGTATTGAGGAACTGAGCACTCCGGTAGACCCTGCAGTTCTGGATCATCCTCCAACGACCGTCAATGAGGACATGGTCAATCTCCTTTGCCACACCGCCAGCGTTGGAATACCAAGTCCAGCGATGAGCTTGTGGGCGCTGAAACCATGAACCAGCCACCCTAAGTCCATGACTTCTTGCAAAGTCAAGGAACTTAGTGCCATTCTGGTTCATAGTTCCTGACCCATGGGGACCAACACACATCTCATAACCATCCCTATCAGTTCCAGTCGATGCATTGAAATCCCCCAAGACTAGAAGTGTATCTCGTCTGGGGCACTGATCAACCACAGACTCGAGTGTGGCGTAGAATGCATCCTTCACGGTGAGATCACTCGCCTCAGTCGGAGCATAAACAGAGACCAGGGAAATGACACCTAAGGAGTGACGAATCCTTAATCTCATAATACGCTCGTTGACCGGTGTTACCTCAATTATCATTGGGGTCAGCTTATTGGACACAGCTACAGCAACTCCTTGGGTATGGTAACCATCAGAGCGACCAGACCAATAGTAGGTGTAACCACTCACCATTATCTCGCCGCAATCCGGTCTCCGAACCTCAGAGAGAGCTGCAATCCCGATGTCCAAACGCTTGAGCTCAGATGATAACAGAGACAGGTGATCATCCTCTCTTAGGGATAGGACATTCCAGGCACCCACCCGAAGGGACCGCCTCAGGTTAACCCAAGGAGACCGCCGTCTGGTGGACGACACCTCAGCACCACTCCGACACACTCTCCCGCAATCTGACCCAGGGATGTTACCCCGTGGTTTCCCTCCTATCAAAGATTGGGGGTCCCGAAGGCTTTGCCCCAATCCCGTCATCCGGTGAGCTGCCCTGCGAAGGGAAGCTGCACAGGAGGTACTCCCACGGAGTGGGTTTTCAGATTTTTTTGCGTTTTTGCGTTTTGCGGAATGAAGGGTTTTACGGTGGCCGGAGTGCAAATCCTGCCACCAACCTCCTAATAAGAAGTAACCCAACTGCAGGAGGACGTCCACAGACACAGTTGGGCACTAGATATGGATGGCCGTTGGCTCACAAGGAGCTCCTCCACCCTTTGACAGGTTTTGTTTTTAATCCTGCTGGGTGTCCATATCCAAACACCCATCCAAAACCAAAACATCCATCTGGGTGTCCATATCATATTTAATCCTGCTGGGTGTCCATATTTAATCCTGCTGGGTGTCCATATCCAAACATCCAAATTCCAAATGTAATTTGGTCTTGACAAATTCGCCAAGTACACATTTGTGCAATGTAGAACAAGAAAAATGGACAACATAAAAATCGACCGAAGTACAACAATACAGAACAATGAAGCATCTTACAAATACAGCTAAACAAAACGATTACCAAACAATACGTGCGGAGAACGAGGATGTTCCTGAAAACATACCTCTCTCCGGGAAAACGAGGAACAAAATCAAAGCCATAAACCAACTTGCAGTACCAGTGTTCAAATACAGCTACAGAATAGTAAACTGGCCACAAGTGGAAATAAAAAAACTAGATATCAAAAGAGGGAAACTCCTCACTATCCGTAAAATGTTTTATAAAAATCAATGTATCCCAAGAATGTACCTGCCGAGGAAAGAAGGAGGTAGCAACTTGATGGAGCTCAAGCGTGTGCACAGAGCGATGATTGTAGGATTAGCAAAGTATATACAAAAGTTCAACAGACTACAGATTACAATTTGTACACACACATGAAGACAACAAATATGAAAAGATATCCCTCACTCACATTGCAATAAACTTCCAAAAAAAGGTGTGAATGGAAGCTTTTCTCATTGAGGTTTCAGTGTTCCCATTGATTTGGTTTCAATAATGTGATGATCTAGAAAATGACCAGATGTCAAGATCTCAAGAATGAAGTGAAAAGATCGTGGAAGCTGAAGAACGCTGAAATTGTACACCAGTGATAATTGTAGCAATGGGAATGATGAAGAAGAACCCCATGGACATCTTAAAAACCATCCCTTGGAATATTATAACAAACAGGACTACTGTTGGATACTGTCTGGGACTCAGTGAACATCCTGAAAAGAGCTCTTGGAACAAAACTCTGAGAATAACACAACTTCACAATGTAGTTCAAGACCAGGAGGATTAATTTCTACCTTCTGAAACCCGCATATGGAGATAACAAGCAACGACACACACACACACACACACACACACACACACACACACACACACACACACACACACACACACACACACACACACACACACACACACACACACACACACACACACACACACACACACCTGCACTGTAGTACTTTTACACTTGAGAGTTTCAACATTCTGCAAAAGCCTCTAGCATTTTGATCATTTTTACAGCAATGTCCTTAATGTGTACAGCATCCTTTTAGTCATGTTGACTTACAATGGATTTTATGAAAAGTTTGTACAGATTTTACTCAAAATAATTTCGTGTCAAATGAAAGATTTTGTAAAATTCGAGTAATTTGAGAGTTACACCTGACTTGTTTATTTTCAAGCAGCAGTTAATAATAACTGTGATTATTATGAAGCACGGAATGGAAAGTGCAGCATTCATACGTCAAGTCTTATTAAGAGTCCCAAGAATGCATGAAGCCGAGGCTGCAGTTCCATCCAATATCACAAGGAGCCCAGTAGTAGCTTCACAGTGAAACTTTGTTCTCGCTCATTTTTATAATAAGGTGATGCATTTAATCAAGCCTGCACACTCGGCACTCTGCAGCGGGAGACCCCTGAAATGGCTCCAGAACTGAACTGCCCCAAATCCTCCTCCACATTAGAAGTTTGCCAGCAGCCCAAGCTGGGATAATGCGTTGCTTTCCAACTTGGCACACAGGCTGCTGCTCCAGGCAGCAAGTAACAGAATGCCAGCAGGGATGGAAAAGCTTTCCTACAAAGTCCCTTGTAAATATCCGAAGCACACAAGGTCACAGTTCCAACTGTAGGGGCGAAAAAGGGAAATTGTACGACCTGCTACGAACTTCGTTTTGACCTTCCACTCTCTCCGAATATATATTTAATTTATAGACAGTCACTGATATTTCCTAATTAACCAATAATACTAGTAATAATAAACAAAAGGATCAGCTTTAGTCCATTTGACATTCCCTTCAGCGTCTGAGAACTTAGCACCGAGATCCAAACCCTCCATACAGGACAATGTTGGTTTGCCTGTTATCTACCAACGTCCATGTACGATGCAATCCATATAAAAGTACTCTGGCTGATGTCCTTGTCCAACGTGTGGTATATGGACAAGCCTCATGAGCCTTAGTTACTGTAGTAAAAATATGAAAATGTTTATACCAACTTGTTAATAAAGTTTCTGAGCTGTGTTTTTGTGCTAAACTGTGAACAAACACAAAGTTAAAGAAGTCTCGGCCTGTAAAAACACACCAAGTTATCTTGTCAAAGTTATCTCCTTTAGCGGCTCACTCTGAAAGCTGGACTCGGATGGAATGAGGATGAAATCGATACCAACAGTGTAAGGTGAAGAAATGATGAATTAAATGAAAGAGGAACAAGTAAAACAAATAAAATACATGATGGAGTTAAAAACTGAAGATTATATTTTTACCATGGCTTTAATGATGTGGTGTTTTGTTTTTTTTTTGTTTTTTTTTTACATCACCTGAAGCTATTGTGTCGTTGCATCATTCTATGACTTGTAGAGCTAACTCTTGGAAGACTGTAATAGATGGTGCAATGACTGCTGTGGATGGTAACTGATTCCAGATCCTTACAGTTTTTGGTGAAGGAAGGTAGTTTCAGCAAGGGTGGAGTGAAATCTTCTCGAGGATCATTTTACACCACTTCTTACACCACCTTGGCCACCATGGACAGTTATTGCAGTTGTGATTTCTGTTTTCAGCGTCAGGTGAAGTTCCACGACAGCAAGGTGAAATCAATCAAAGCACGGAATGAATATATCCTCACGTTGGAAGCCATCAATGCTTCCGTGAAGCAGCATTTCCTCATGGACGTCTCTGACATCATTGACGTGAGTACTACAGCAAATTCCATCAGCATCCTTTCACGATTTAAAACAGGTTCATTAATTTATACTCAGCCTTATTGTTTAGCGACTTTTGCCTGGTCAACCCACTTTAATCTTGCTAATGAAATGTAATACCAAATGGATGATCCTGGAAATTCCCAAGAAATTCTACCCTTATCCCATTTGCATTCATGGGCATGCCATCGCTGGCTGTTTCCTCTCTTTGTACCCTCAGCATGTCAAACAGTGTAACACTGTGTGTGTGTGTTTTTGTGTTTGTGTGTGTGTGTGTGTGTGTTTTTGTGTGTTTGTGTGTTTGTTTGTTCAGGAATCCAAAATTCACCAATTCACCATGTTTTACTAGTCAAGACAAGAAAAGTCTTTTCAACCGGTTTGTTTCTTTCAAAAGCAAAAATTGTGCAGCCCAACAAAATAACCCAGAACCAGGTTTTGTTTCAAAAGCAAAAGAACCCAGATAAAAAATTTGATGTACATAGAAAAAAAAGCAGGATACATACATATACATTTGCATCATGCTCATGTTTGAGTCATCTTGTCTGACTACAATTATTGTTTAATTGCTTTTCAGGCATATAGTATCAGAAAGTAACCTTGTCCTCCAAAAGACAACTTGAGTCCATTATTCGATTAGTTTGTATCATCTTACAGTGGAATAAAGAAAATCCCTTTTGAACACAAGTACACCTTTGGGCTGGTGTTATGGATTAATAAATGGAACTTCCATTTGCTGTGCAGCTCTCATATTGAAAGAGATGACGGTGACATAAACTAAACTAACAGCCATGCAGCAGCAGCAAGTTTGCGGCCATACTTGGCACCCATCTTTTTTGTATCGCAAGCTTCATTGGCATTAACTGTTTTAAATACTTCCCTTCCATTCCCCTTGTTCCCAACCAGTCTGCAGCTTCCCATATGGAAATAATAAGCAAATCACCTCAACATAATTATAGACAATTGTTCTTCCCAGATCACAGCTGAGCACGATACTATATTTTAAACAAATGACACTTTCATTGAAAATTGTGAATTTGCTAAACGGAATCAAAATAAATGTTTCTGTGATGATGCGAGTATGTATCACTTGCATCAAAATCATAAACTCTCCTTCACTACTCATGCATTTTCACAGTGCTGTGACCTGGGTTACCATCCTGGAGTGGCCAGTGTTCTGAGTGCATTTCTCTTGACCGCATTTGGAGCTCAGACGTCACACCAAGCCTCCTTGGGCAGGCTACAGGAAGCTGTTAATGGGTTGGACCAACCTGGAGACAAGAAGCACTTCCTTGAAGCCTACCGGCCCACATTCCACCCAGCGCCACCTCTCAAATTTGAACCACACATGGGAGATGAGGTTTGGCATGCTGTTTCATTATTTTGACATGGTTTATCATTGAAGAGAAGTGATCCTTTAACATTTCTTAACATTTCTTTAACATGAAGTTAATATCACTAAAGGGATTTTGACAGTGAGGGATCTCAGTATTCCTCAATTAAAGAAGAAAAAGAGCAATCAGAGATTGCAGACCCTCGCCAGGACTTGTTTTGTGCTGGGTTTGTGTAGTTTTGTGGGGTGTATTTTGTGTGGCGTTTCTGTACTGGTGTGTTATGTAATTAATAAGAGACATAATTAGAACTACCACTTTTTAACTGCTGGCAGTGATGACCGGGTGCCAAGACATTCCGCTTTGATACAATCCCGCTTTGATCGGACACCTGACCTTGACCCATAACATTTTTATTATTATTATTCATGATTCAACTGAATTTAGAATGGGATTAAAGTAAATTCAATTCAAATCAAATGCAAGACCAAATAGGTACAGTCCTGCATTGGAGCAATCAGAAGGAACCGAAACAAGCAAACAGCAAAGATGAAGTCATCGGGAGGAACGTGGATTGGATTCGCATTTCAGCTGCTACTCCTCTACCCTCAAACTCATCGCGGCACAGCCAAGTGAGCCTTATTCAAAAAAAATATTAAAAATAATTTTTTTTTACAGAACCCAGATCAAAAAAGTTAAATACTTCTGACTGCCATACCACATGTCCGATCAAGTTGAAATATAAACATATTTTTCTCATCACAACTGGATCATAATTTTGAAATTTTACATAAATTGATTAAGCGGTTCCAGAGAAAACATTATTTAATATTTTTCTTCAATCCAATATGGCTGCCAAACCATGTGACCCATCAATTATTCCTAAACAAACTTGTTCACCCATGGCTTGGGGAACATTTCTGTGAAGTTTCGCCTCAATCTGTGCATCGGTTCTCAAAGATTTTTTTTTTATAGGTTTTAGAGTAAATTCAATATGGCTGCCAAACCATGTTACCGACGACATCATGTGTGTGAACCTTTTGTTCCAGATGGATAGGCGGTCATACGTGTAAAGTTTCACCTCAATCTGTTTAGCCACTTCAGAGAAGATGTTTGAAGGTTTTTATTTTTAACATTCTGGCTGCCAAATTACGTGACCGATGACGTTGTCAAATTTTTTTCTGTGGATCATTTTATCCCGAGATGACCCTCAAAATTTTTCATACTGATCAGATGTAGCGTTCTACATGTGCAATGATGACATCATAATGAAGGCATCTATGACGTCATGAAAAAAATCACACATTCCTCACGAGCAAATACCACCCGTCACTTCGCTGACGGTAATAATTAAGGGCAGAGGGAGAAAAAGAGGGTGGAAGAGAAGGAGAGGGGTAGGTGAGAGAGAGAGAGAGAGAGAGAGAGAGAGAGAGAGAGAGAGAGAGAGAGAGAGAGCGGGGAGAGTGAAGAAGTGGAGGGGAAAGGAGAGAGGAGGGATGTGGAGCGAGGAGGGGTGGGGGAAGGGAAGACTATGACGTGAGAGGAAGGGAAGGGAGACATTCGGTGGAGCATTAATTACCATTCATACTGTTTCAAAATGATTCTGCAGAGAATAACAGTGAAAATGGAAACAAAAACAATGTCTGAAATCCATTTTCTACCAGTCATACTAAAAACTCTGTCCGGAGATGAACTCCCATCTAAAGACAAACTCTTTTCCAGACATAAATACTGCCTAGATGCATCTGGAGCCAATCTGTCTGGAGACAAACACCACCCGGACACGTCCGGAAACAAACACGGCATGGACGCGTCCGGAGCCAAGCTGGCTGGGGACAAACCCTGCCCGAACACGTCCAGAGACAAACACCGTCCAGACATAACCACCATCTGGATATGTTGAGAGAGAGAGAGAGAGAGAGAGAGAGAGAGAGAGAGAGAGAGAGAGAGAGAGAGAGAGAGAGAGAGAGAGAGAGAGAGAGAGAGAGAGATATATATATATATATATATATATATATATATATATATATATATATATATATATATATATATATATATATATATATATATATATATATATATATATATATATATATGGGACTGAGCAGACAGAATATGTTATGCTTCGTGAACCACACACACACACACACACACACACACACACACACACACACACACACACACACACACACACACACACACACACACACACACACACACACACACACACACACACGTTCTTGGCCGATATTCACAATTTTTTGAGAATCGGCATATCGGAATCGGTGTGTTTACCAACTACAGTAATACTGTATACAACCCAGAAACCTTGAGAAGCTTTCACTGAAAAACAACGTTGCATTTATATAGATGTTTCAGGGAGATGTTCACAAACATTATTCTTTATAAACAACTCCGTGTGACGGGTGGAAAAAAAATTGGCTCTGTAATTTAGAAAACACGTTAATACTGCAAACAGCTGGGAAATCGGGTGTTATTTCACATCAACTCACTCAGGATGACGGAGCACGAACCACTCATTCAGGGTGACGGAGCATGGACTACTCGCTCAGGGTGACAAAGCACGAACCAATCGCTCAGGGTGACCGAGCACGATCCACTCGCTCAGGGTGACCGAGCACAAGCCACTTGCTCTAAATGATGTGGTGTTTAAAAGCGTCAGCAATGAGTGAACGATTCACTCAGAAGGACGTAGCGTGGTACTGCTATCAACTGTAAAGCATTCGACAAGTGGATTAAGTACTCATGTAAGCACTCCAATTAAATGGTTGATAAGGAACGGTTAGCCAGGCTATTGCTACATATCATGAAGGATTGCTTTAACTTTAAAGCCGGTCTTCACCACACATGCAGCAGTTAATGAAATACAATGAATTTCTTCAACTAATGACTTTATCCACAAGAGTTTCCGCTTAATGCAGAACAACCCTGGAGACATCGCAAAGTTCGATCGCCCGTGAAGTACACATTGTAGATAATCCGCCATCTTGCCTGCTCGTCTGTGCATGTGTCACGTGGTACATCAGTTTGGGATCCGCACAAACGTGATAACTTTTTTTTTAAACATCTGTTTTTCACCAGATTTGCTTTGATCCCTGTAGAGCACCTCACGAAAACTCCGAAAATATGGATAGATCTGGCAGACGCTATGGATAGGCAGTCCCTCTGGGGGACAGGGTATGATGTCAAGTAGTGAATGCATTTAATCATATAGTTCAATGAAGCTCATTAATTTTGGCACATTTCTAAATTTTTTGTTCACTCAATATAATTCTCAAAACAGTAGAAAAAGAAAGTTTAATGCTTTGGAAAATTCACATTTTTCGTGTGCATATATGGAGGAGGAGGGAACATAGCCTTACTTGCTGAAAGTAAATAGGTATATCGACTTAGTTGTTTCTTTAAATTATTAGATTTCACAACTGATTTTGACACAAATTTAGTCCGGACGATATCCGATCCTCAAAGCGAAATGATATACTTTAATTAGCCTGTGAGAGTACATCGTGGAAAATCGTATCAGATAATGCATGAAATCGCTCCAAGCTCCTAATTTGAAAATTATAATACTTACAAAAGTGATGTACACAATGATTCATAGCTATGACGAACAGGCATTCGATAATATGAGTGGGAAAAGTGAAGAAAAAAAACTTTGTCGTTAAGAAATCGTTACGGCCTGTTCCGAGTCAAGGCATGGTTAAGCAGACCTAAAAACATGGCGGCTTCAGACCCCAGTGAGGTTACCCAGGAAACGCCTTTGGACCACAGAGAGGTTACCCAGGAAACGCCTTTGGACCACAGAGAGCGAGGTGGCCATAGATGGCCTGATGAAGGGTGTAATGAGCTAAGGCCCTTAATTATCTTCAAAAGGGGTGTTTTAATTAACCCAAACACCCAATATTCACTCTTGCACTTCCTTGGAGTTTTCTTCGTGTGCACGCAAAGTTTCAGGCCGCTGGGTTTCATGGTTTTGGAGTCATGGAAGAGACACACTGACACACACACACACACACACACACACACACACACACACACACACACGACATTTGTTGGTATGGATGAGTACTTGCCATGTGCCAAGTTTCAATTTTTTCCTTGGTGCTGTTTCAGAGATGGAGGTCCAAAGTTTTTCCATTTTTCCAACATAGCTGCCACACCACATGACCTGTAAAGTCATAATTATAATTAAAACATTCTACATGAGTAGTCGCACCTCCCATTCCATGGTGAAATTTCGTCTCAATCCCATAAGCGGTCGCGGAGAATAACACGAAAGTTCTGTGCGGCCAGAAAGACAGGCAAACAAACAAACAAGCGGACCCAAACGCAATACCCTCTCCTTCATTGAGGGTAATGATGAAGGTAAATTTGGCTCTCATTAAGAAATATTGTCCATCGAGAATATCCATTCATCTTGATGGAGGCTGCACAATGTCTGAATTTGTTGATTTATTTTAACATTAAATAAGTAACGAAAATAGCTTTGTTCATGCACAAACCTTATTTCTAGTATTCCAAAACGAAAAGGATTTTCAAGCATTGTAGAGATGGAGGACTTGGAGAAAGAGATATGTCACCATTATGACAAGAATACGCTTCAGCCTACCTGCGGCCATTACATTGGCATAGAGGAGCAGTGATTGGCACAGCTTTTATGTCTTGAAGTCGGATGCAAATTTTTCTTCCCATTCCAAAGTTTTAAAAACTAAAAGTTAGATAAGACACAAAGCTAAAATGCCACAAATGAATGCTGCTGCGACAAAGCAAAATATTTGGAACAAAGGCAAACGAAACACAAGCTAAAGTCGAGCGAAGTATGTCCTTCGCTCCTGTGTGAAATATATGTTCATGCTTTTCGATGATCCTTGGAGAATTTGAAAAGCAAATTACCAAATGCATTTTGTTGGATTCATCCCGAGAGTGGTTTGTTGTCGCTGCAACTCTGATAAGGCCAGAGAGAGACATTAAAATGAGCTCTGTCCGACGGACCACCTGAGTGACCGACCGATAGATCGACCATCCGTCCATGTACTTTTGTGCACACGATATTTCAAAAACCGTTGAACATTTATCTTTCATATTGCAGATATCTATTCCTCATGACATCATCTCAACCTGATTAGGTCATGACTGTGATTGGCTGAATTCTGTTGCCATGGTAAGTTGGTAACCATCTCGGTAACTTGGCTTGTGCACGCGATATTTCTAAAAACGTTCAAGATTTAGCTTTCATATGACACAATCTATTTCTCATACCACCCAAAAGGTGGGGGACCAAGAGTATCAGATCCTTGTTATAACAGGATTCGCCTTACTGATCGTATTTGTCTGAGTGAAAGTCTGCTATTGGAAATGAATGGTGATGCAAAGAAAGTTGGCAAGAATGACTCAAACAATTAATTCAGCAATTGCCATATTATGTTGCTTACCTCCTATCAAACCTCATCCTGCAGATTTTCCAAGTGAGTGCCCAGCAAAGTGTTGCCGCTGACATTTCTAGCCGCTATCAACAGCTGCAGGCACGTCTGGCAGGACTCTGCCTGGAGAATACGGAGGTAAGTGCAGGAAGGTCATTGTGAACGTGTGTTGTTCTTTTCACTGTCTGTTGGGAAGAAAGATGTGTTCATTTGGATTCCTCGGAGGTAGTATAATCTGCACTCTCAATCTACTAAAACCAAACCACCACAGCTGAAAAAGACTCTGGAAGCCACTGAGCACTCATTGAAAGAAATGAGAGCTTTGAGCAGCAACGATGTCACTGAGAACGTCTATCATGGCCACTCATCGGAATCGGTTCGCTTCAGATCTCCGGATGGTTCCGAAACCAAACTTGCAGGCGTCAAGCATCGAGCTGATCAACACGAGACAGAGGATTTTTACCTCCAGGTAATAATTTTTTAGTGAACCTATCATTACTTTATCCTGCATTTTATGACCGGCATTACTGGTCTTTGTTACATGAAAGTCGAGGCTCATGGAAGAGCAAAATGACAGGGGGCAACTGGTTTGCAGTGTGACAGAGAGGAATAAGGGGAACAGGCAGACATGACCAAATGGACACATTGTAAACCAGTCGTTGAGTGGCAGGAATGGAAGAGGGAGACAAATAAAACAAAGAAAGAAAGATTAGGGGATGGTGTTGCGGTAGAGAGAGTATGTCAGCAGGAGTTGAATAAATCAGGTGTGGATATGAGAAAATGCATTGTACGATGATAGATGGCTCTTTTGATGGACTGGAGGGAAGAACACGAGACAGCTGACAGAGGGAGTCTATTTCACGGAGGATAGAGGGATGTAAAAATGGAGAATCCAGATTAGATTTGGAGAAGGAAACTAGGTGTGGGTTTCTGGAAGAATGTGTGACCCTGGGTGGCTGCAGGTGGACAGAGGGAAGAGAAGACAGGTGTAACAAGATCAAACAAAACAAAACCTGACAGTCCACCAACTTTCCTGCAGTGGGCGAAAAGTAGACTTTGGACAAATAATACAAAAAGTCTTGGACTTGACTGCTTCCAGGGGAAGTGAAAGCTGTGGACTTTCCTGCAATGAAAGACCTGCTTCAGGTATCCAGAGACTTAATTATTTTCCATATCTGCAAAAAAGTGTGCTACAGCAGCCTGACTCTCAGAACTGTGGTGTACTGTTATTGTACATGATGAAGTCATCATAAAAATGGTTTCAAAAGTAAAGCTGGGGACCAGACATTATTGAAGGCTTGAGAGATGCACGTAAAGATGGCCCTGACTTCTCATTTGAGATTTCAAGCATCTTTCAAGCATTAAGTTAAAAGAAGCAACGATGCAGAATAGATATCTATGGTAGTATAGCTGGGGCAGAAGTTGAACTGATCAGAGAGAGATGAGAATTGATAATTTCTGAGGTATGCATCATTGATATGTTCTATCACTTGACTTATGATGGGGAGATGGCTGTGGTTGGGTGGATCAGACTTGGAACCTTTCTTAAGAATATAAATGGTATTTTCAGCCTTCCAAGATGAAGGCAGGAGACCATCTGAGAAAGACTGGAAGTGGAGTAAGGAAATACGAGAGGATATGGTCGAAGAACCGTTTCTGAAGAGCATATCACTAATACTGTCAGGTCCTTTTGCAGTGAAGATGTTTAGATTGACTGGCAATTTCTCAGCCTGAGTGGGAGAGAAATGCACATGTTGCAGGGAGCCATCTGTGAATGGAGAAGAGCTTGGTATTTTCATTGAAGACATATGGTATTCAGTTCAGGAGCAGTGTTCAAACATCACTCCATCCTTGAGTTGTGAAGTGACAGAAAGGGAATGTGTACCAATGACTAACTTGACAAACTGCCACCAAGAATGATAGTGAGATAACTTGAGAAGTTTGATCTCTTGTGACCATGACATTTTGTCTCTGGCTCATCAAAGGACTGATATACATTGATTGTGGGATATGCATATAGCTGTAGGTTCCCATCAGTTGGGTTTGCTTTACAGTTGGAGAATGCAAACTGATTTTTGGCAATAACCTTACAACAAGTTTCACTGGATCAGGATCTGGAAGTTGAAAATGCCAGTTGAAGGCATGAAGGGATGAACTGGTGAAGTAGAGAAAGCAGTCTGATGTAGAAGGAATTACAGAAACTGTTGATGTCAGGAGCCAATTGCATGATGGAGCTGTCTGTGGGGTGGGGTGGGGGGGAGGATGGTGGATTTCTGGCCAGACCAATCTGCCTTGCTGACCTGCCAACATCCATCTGGAGACCAACAAGGAGACAAACATTTTTACAAGGACAGGATGAGAAGAGCCAAGAGATGTGGTTGGATGAGGAGGAAGACAAGTTAAAAGGGAGTTTTGCTATGCCCAGATCTCAGAGTGAATCACTGCCATTTGGAGAGATGTGAGTAGGAAAAGAAACAGATTGAGCAGCACCAGATCCCTTTCAGAAGGCCTAAGCTGTCATATTGTTGACTGTAGTTTGAGGATTGACTCCCAGCCAGTTGGCTTTTTTTCAGATATTACATATTAATTCCAGATATTAGAAAGAAAACTGGGGTGCTAGAACAGCAGAGAATTCCTCTGCCAGGACAGAAATCTCCCATGTCAAGGACCATGTGGTCATTGTTTTGATCCACTCTCGTGCGATGTGAAACCTCATTTTATTAAGTCATGTACAAATCTGCCTGAATAACACTGCAAAGCTAATTTTTTATTTTTTTTTTAAGTTCTGGAATTTTGCCATTTGCACATGCAGAGAATATGGCTCATTCCATTGAGTGAACCTCATTTAAGTACTGTCAGTCCTCAATCTTTACCGGTTGGATAAAACAGTTCACGTAAAACCAAATAATTAAAAAACAAATCAGACAATGAAAATCTCAAACTTTCTGGTTGTTCAGTGGAAAATATCTTGGAGATTTGTGTCATGTGCGTTTAAAATGTTTTGCATTTACCACTTGGCTCAGAAACGCCATGAGATCAAGTTCTATTAAATCGAGGAACGAGTGACTTGACACAGATCTTCCAGTGGAAATTCTGCCTGAATGTAGTTCATTGTGAACTCTGCTTTTTCTCCTCGAGGGAATTCGATCAATCTCTGCGCAGTTCGTGTGAACAACAATGTTAAAAAGAGCTGTTTGAATTTCTCACATTCTTCGGCAAATTGTGACTTTGACCAGCTCGCGCGTCCTCTTCGCTGAAAGCTTCCGTCAAGTCCATACATCCACAGTTGTTGGGGTTGTTTGGATGTAGAAATATGGTGAAATGATAATTTTATGTTGAGGAAACGTTCTCAGCGTAAATGGGATCAAGGTACAACCAACTATGGTGCATAAAATAAGACACTGAAGAAGTTTCAAAAATACAAGATCAATAGATCCGTTTTGTCTACTTCCAGTTTGTGTTCTTAAATGCTAAAACATACCATATCGCAAGCAGCAAGCATGGCCGTAGTGAATAAAATTTTTTCAGGTGCTGCCATCTCTGGGCATCAACTGCCTGTGTACTGTTTCCCATGGTCCTCAACATTACTGGGTGCATACACTTTGTTCATTCTTAGGTAATCCGTTCATTAATCACGTTATTTTTGAGATTTACGTGACATTGTTATGAATTTTTTTTTAATTCCTTATAATTAAACTATTAGCATAGAATGAAGGAAAAATTGTGATCTTAAAAAAAGAAAAATTAAACAAGCAAAAGTACCAGTCACAGACGGGAAAAGTTTAAGTTAATCTATCGATTTAAATAATATTTCACGAACTTTAAAAAGGTCAATTGTATTGCACTCTTGGTTTCACTCAGAGCCAAAGTTCTGAGCTACTTATTCTGCACTCCGTAAAATGGTGACGCAATATTGGCCAGTGGTGGTTGGATTTGTCTCAAAGGAGGGCAAAGTAGAGCTATTTTAAATAGTGTGTTGCTCCATGAAGATCTGTATTTAATCGACTTGAATGCAGATGTTCATATCGATTTTAAATATCACTGGAAAGGAAAATGAAAAAGTGAATGCAGCATGGGAAGTGGCCGCCGTAAAAGGTAGACAGACAAACACACGGACAGACACCATGGTTTGCATTGTATACAAGATAAAAAGCTCTTGCGGACAGGTTTAGTGCCGTGGATTCTTTTTTGAATGTTTGTTTTACAAAATTGAAACTCGTAGAAAAAAAATAAAAGTGGTGGCAAAGGCCATTACAGAAAACGAACTGAAAGTGGGGGATGTGCAAGAGTAGGTAGATGCAACAAGCAGTTACCAGTTAGTGGGAGTAGAAATGATTGCAGGTAGCAGATGGAGATGACGTGGGATGGTAGCGCACCACCTGCTTGAAGTCCTGGAGCTTCGTTATGACTGTTCTACCAACCTTAGGGATAAGGACTTAATACCTAGAAATTGGGAAACTGTACCTTGGTAGTGTTTACATTTTTGGGGTTGAAAGAAGCGAAAAGACCCGTAGGGTGAACAAGGTGGCTATAAGCTTGAGCACAACAACTAAGGGGTTGTAAAAACAGAAAGGGAAAACTTTGACTCAAAGAACAATTTAACAAATAAATAGAAAGGTGGGTGGAGGGAGAGAGCAGAAAACACAATAACCCACCAAGGAAGAGGTGCCCTTGGGAATGGTTAATGGCCTTTTCGAAAAGTTAATGAGTAAGTATGGGGGATGGGAAGGATAAGACATGACCTTGGGAAGGACATTACCTAAGGAAGAGCTGAATAGCTAGCTTACAGCCCTGGAGGGAATAATGAGATTGAACAGACTGAGAAGTTGATTCCACAGTTGGGAGAAAAGTGGAACAAATGAAGCAGGTGAGAATTAGTGAGCTTGACTTTTGTGAGTTTCACCATAAGTGGAATACTTTGAGAAAATGAGCACCCTGGGAGGATAGGGGTGGGGTATAGAAATGGCAGAGGATGCAAAACCAAAAAGCATGTGGAAGAAGACAGAGAGGCAACTTAGCTATCTGTAATGTAGAATCAACAGGCCCAGAGATTCCGCTTCATCGCCAGAGTTTCCAATGATTTTGAGGGCCTTGGACTCCATGGCATGAAGACATGAAGGGTGTGAGGCAGGAGCACCAACCCAAAGGAGAAAGCAGCACTACATAGAGCTCTGGATGAAGGCCTTGTTGGTTGACAGAAGTTAGGATTTATCTCGGAAAGACTTTGTGCGATAGAGGATGCACATTAGGTGGCTTGCTTTGGAGACCAACTCTGATATGTGGTTAATTACCCAAGAGATATCATGGCTGATGGTGAGTCCCAAAGTTTGAGTGACTGAACGTCTCCAAGCGGTTTGCAAACAAAGTACATGGGAGGGTTTGCCAGACAATTATTTCAGAGAGTAAACAACTTAGACAGACGAGGGAGGTCCAACCCTTGCAAAATGAAGAGGATGAGATATGCAAAGGGGTTGAAAGACATATCGCAAGTGTTGGACCAGCTCCTGATTCTATCAATGTCTGCATTGAGGGAAGAGGCTACGGCCTGCCTATCTGAAAGTTCAGTGATGTCACGGAAGAGGGTGGAGTCGTTCGCAAAAAAAGATAAAGAGGGTTTTGGTGTAACGATAGGGATTTTAAAACTTCATCAAACATTTGGACAAAAATATGTGTCGTTAATGAACAAATTAATCAAAATCAATGAACTGCAAACTTCCATTCTCGAGGACATGCGGAACATTATATCCTCCCAAGAACCAACTGAAAAAAGGAAAAATTCTGGATCATTCTCTGAACTTGTATTTGTTGTGATATTTTATGTTTACACATCTGGTGAATGAAAGTAAAAAAAACAATATGACATTGATCAGATATAGTAATCAAGTCTTTTTACTTTCATCGCTGTTGTACTTTTAAAGTACAAAAGAGTGTCATAACGTTTGGGATAATAGTTCAATTGTGTATTTGCCACAAAACTGTAGCTGGGACACAAACATCACGTCAGTATTTGGCAGGTGATTATCATTACTATAATCTGCCTGAAAGTTTATAAACGGAAACCAATTTACATTCTTAAACTGATTTTCCTCTCGAGGAAGTTCAGTCATTCAAGCTCCTGGGTCTCTTTATCAGCCATGATCTTTCTTGGGAAAACCACATTTCAAAGATGGCCTTTAAAGCCATCCTCCGTCATACAAAGTCCTTCCTTGGCACACCTGAACTCCTATCCACCTACAAGGCCTTCATCTGCATCTTGATGGAGTACTACTCTCCCCTCTGGACTTGCTCCCCTGCTTCACATCTTGATGTCGTGGAAACCAAGGCCTTCAAGATCATTGGAATCTCCCGCGATGACATTGAGTCTCTGGGCCTATCTCTTTCACATCACAGTCAGGTCGGTGGTCTCTCTGACGTATACTACCTCCTTTCTGGTCTTGTACCCTCTGCTCTTTCCGTGCTTTTTTTCTACCCTCATTAACCTCCCACCCACCCCAATCCCTCCCTCCTTCCCAATTTCCAGTTTTCCCTCCTGAGAGTTTCTCTCTTGTGCACAAATATCGCAAACTGTGCCATCCTGAGGATGGACGTTAAGCTTGGAATTCCATCTGCTTGCATTTTTTGGTTAACATTAAAGATCCCACTGTTCGTTTCGCAAATCATGGGTGAATTATTCCCTGAACAAATTACAAATTCTTGGCCAACAGGTTTGTGAATTATAGTAATGGTCGTAAGTGTATCAGTGAACACACAAAACAATTCTTTCGGAAAAAGAAACTGGAAAGGAAACAAAAACGGGATAACTGGAGTCTACTCAATCATGAGCCGTTCAATGGGAAGCACATAAACAAGATTGAATATGAAGAGAAACAGGAGCGGGGAAAAGATAAGCAAAGGAAAGGGAAAAGTGTGACAGCTAAACAAATCGCACCGCTCCTGGCTCCGAGAGTCTGAGACGAGTGGGATCCACAGCTCGTTTTGAGGAGATAGCTCAGGAAGCCGGAAAGCATCGGTTGACTTTGGGATGTCCCACACTGATAACAGGCGCATTATATATCTTTAATCACCATTTTCTGACAATAGTAATGATAGGCAGTGTGTGCTAGTGTTTTTGGTCAATTTCGCACTTACCCTTTCAAAGACTAAGAAACGTCAGCTTGAGCTGCACAAGAGGGATGATTGTACATGACAATGAAAGCATTTTATACATTTGCACTGGTGACCACAATTGCAATAACGAGAGTCAAAATGGTGTGATTTTTTAATCATGACGACGTACATTTAATTGTAAACCAGTGCTCGCATTGTCCTGTTCTCCATCAATCTGTTTACAGAAATTTGCTGAGTTCGCTCAAGGGCGAAGCCTCACCTGCAGGCTGCAAGCAAAGAGAGATCTCATGTACACCGCGCTTGGAAAAGGTGGCTTTTTATTTCTACGTCTTGAGTCACGTGACCTGCCTCAGTGATGTCTGGAATAGTTGAACACGTGAGGTCATCTAAACCATATGGTGAAACTCACAAACTTTATCAACTTCACAATTCCCAAGGATGTTTATTCGAATCAGTAGCTGCATTCTCGATTTAAGTTATGACAATGCTTGCAGAGTGCATCCTCTGTATGTCAGCTGTTTCAGTACAAGAGAAATATTATTTTAACCAAGGGCAGCACGCTAGAATGCCGTTATGAAATGTTTTTGGGTTTTTTTCACAATTAGTTTCCCAAGCTCTAGCTTTCTGAGTACAGCTGGTGCACATCGAAGAGAAACGGGACATTAGACAAATCAAGGAAAATTACACAACCATAAATGAGAAGGTATTGAGAGGGTGGGGGGGGGGGGTCAAACGAGATTGGTGGAGAAAGCCAAATTTGTTGAATATATTTGAAAGGAAACAACCAAAAGGGAATGGACAGAAACTGGTGCACGAGGGAAAGACATGTTTCTCTGCACGGAGGAATAATGGCTTTTATGAACTCAGGATGAGCGTAAGCGTGACTGTCAACTCGGAGGTGAAATTCCAAAAGAAATAGTGCCATGTGGGAAGACGGTTAAAAACCTGCAGGTGAGTACACTTTCCCCAAGCTCCAGCAACAGACTTTCTGACCTGATATCATTTTTTTCTTTTCATGCATGCAGGAATGGGGAAAGATGCTGGATTCCTCAGGTGGGTGATGAGGAGTGGAAGCTTTCCGCATCTCCACACGTGCGTTATGTTGTAGCTCGCTTGATTGATGTTCCCTTCTGAGCATACAGCTTGGGATTATGGGATCCTGCGTTCAAATCCCATAAATCGTCTTGATTTGTTAAATGTCCCCTAATTCACTGATGTGTTCCGATATCCTTGTAATACACGATACAGTCCTCTCCTTGAGCCTTCGATAAATGTGGGACCAAAAGATGAATTCTGTGATGCTGTTTTTTTATTTGAACACCACAGGAGAAGTGAGCCCAAAAAACAAGGGGCCCCTTGGGTGGAAAAGCAAAGAAAGATGGTGGGGGGGGACTTTTTTTAGGACAGGGTGCCACAAATCATTGGCCCACAGTGAAATAAAGAGGGGTTAGGGCCTTCAAGGAACATTGCAGACAAACAAAGAGTGTTCCAGATGGCATCAACAGTGCACACTAGTAGCGTTGGAAGGACCTCTCAAATTCCTTGCTCGGAGCGGCTCCAGGCATAAAAATGGCAAAAAGGGGACCTGAGATTATATGCCTGATGAGGCAGTCTCTCAAGGCACTGCACATGGTGTTGAGCCTCTAAGTTTTCTGGCAAAAAGCCTGTAGAAACACCGACTCCAATGGTACCCTTGAGCAGGCAGTGCGAACCAGGAACGCAATCCATAAGGCAGAAAAAACCCACAAATCCCCCATTCGGCATCCTGCCAGAAGGGCTTCCAACAGAACTAATGTTCCGTGAAAGGCTCCTAAGGGACAGGTGGTGGTACTGCACTGGGCAGCTGTAGACAACCGCCCACGTTTGATCGTAGGCTATCTGGAGTTACCATAAAATGTGGTTAAGAATCATCACTTTCCACCTCAACATTGTTTTCAAATGTTTACATTTTCAATGCTTATACCTTATTACGAGGGCATATTATCATTCTCCACCATAGTAGTATTTTCAAAGTATCACTGTGAATTTTATTTCATACACATGAAGATGAAGTGCAAGGAGCATGTAGGATAGCCAAGACATACGCGCATTCCCCTCTGAGCTATCTAGCCTTAGTTGGGATCCAAACCCAACTATAAACTGTCACCCTGGTGTTCTGCATGCAGGGAGATGCATCAATGTGTGTGCCATCCAGAAAGAAGGACGTTAAGCCAGAGAGCCCCTCTACCCGCATTGGTTATTCGTGGACATTAAAGATACCAGGGTGTGTTTTGTGAAGAGCAGGCGAGTTGTCACCAGCAGCATGGCCAAATTCCAAATTCATACCCTGACCCTCTTACCAACCTCCACTTGGCAAACATAGTGAATATGCCATTACCCATAATGTGAGTTGAGGGAGGTCTTCATCCTGCACTGGATTGAATTTAGGCTGATGTGTGATCAAGAGAAATAACAAAAGGAGGATCGGAAAATGTTTTTTTTTTTTTTATAAACGTTCAAATTGTAAAGAACATCATTGAAATAAATAACATGCTGCAGATGACATGTTTTCTTCGTGATAGGCCTCCACTAATTCCCATGAAACCACCACGAACTAGAAAGCACCGAATGAGGTCGCAGTATACAGCTCGTCTCTTCAATGGCGACCTGGAGACGTTCATCAGGGTGAGTCCTCTTCAGTCAGTACTTGTAGCCCTTTAATCACATAATCGGTGTTATTTGTCATATTGCAAAATGCGATTGTAGATATAGAATTGTCAGCATTTCAATACAGTTGGATGAATAGAAAATACTGTATAATGAACAATATAAGTTTTCAGCATTTGAAGCTGAATTGTGTAGAAATCTTTCATTCCCATTGGTAGGAAATCTTGAGTACGCTGCCAAGAGGAGTGGAAGATTAAAGTTTGCAAATTAAATGAATTGAACAATGTTCTTGAATTTGCTGGAACCTGATGATCAGTTACTTCAAGTTTATCAGGGAGAGTGACTTGCATGACTTTTCCACAATTTCTCCTTCCCTAAAGGATTCGGGTCAAGCTATCCCTCTCGTGGTGGAAAGCTGCATCCGATACATCAACCTGCATGGTAACTTTTCACTGTACAAGCACAACGGATCTGCATAACGTTCTTACAAACCCGACACAACAAATAGGGCAAAATCATTGCATGAAGCAGTGGGTTGTTTTTTTTGTATACAATGTCGAGGCTCGGATGAGAGCGAACACAATGCACAACAAGGTGAGAAGGAGACAAGAGGGGCGGGAGAGGGAAGGAAAAAAACAGTGGGGAACAGAGACATGAGGAGATCTGTGGAAGGGAGATGGATGGGGTGGGGTACACAGGGTAAACAAGATGGACACTACAGGGACTTTCAGGTCCTTAGATGATAGGGACTTCCAGGAACGAGAGCATGGAATTTTAAGGAGATGGGTTTGGAGTGGATTAGCGGAGGTAGAAACCAGAGAGTTGGTGTCAAAGCCACCCAATGCTCGCCTGTTTATACATTTATCGTTTTTAAAAGACTAGTCTAATAATATTTTTTTATAAAGCATTGCAGTGAAGTCTGATCCAAATAATTTTAAAGCAATATATGTATTTGTATATTGTAATCAGTAAAAAATAGTGTGGTAGATAAAAACAGAAAGGAAAAAAAATGAAAACATGAACATGACAAAATATTCTGATGTTGCGGGTTTTCCCGATGACACGTTCAGGCCAAATCAAGTTGGTGTCATCAGTCTCCAGTCTATGTTTACATTCACATTAGGTTTCAAAACTGGTTTTGACTCTTCGTGAATTAAAAACTCACCGTAAAAATCCTCTTCCTGCAGAAAGTCAATTAATTTTCCTGACTCATCGCAGAGAGGTTATTCTTCTTACTTAGATCGACGTCGTTATTTATCTATATGGTATTTATATTTACGTTTATTACCTTGCATTGTTAACCGAAACTTGAAAAACGTAGAATGAGCGAGGTAAACCACAGCTGAGCTAGAAAAAGTTCAATCCACACTCCAAGTGTCTTCCCTGATCGCCGCGGCTGTTTGTGTGTTTCCCTGCTTTCTTCAGTGATGAGTTTGTGACCTCAGAATATATTTAGAGAGATATTGATTTGGTAAGAGTACAGTATGAAGAAACAAGAGGTCCACACGAGGAAATCAAAACTCACAGAGGGGTGAACTTTCTCGCTGCAAAAAGTCAACAAAGGCTTTCAGAGGTAGGAAATGCCAATGGCATGGATGGTCGGGGTATTTTTACTGTTCAGATTAGACTCAAAGCAAGATCGATCACTTTTTGTGGCTAATTTTCGGGCGTTTTTGTGCTTGGTTTTTTTGTGCAACATTTGCGGCTTATGTGCGTTTAAATTCCAGATTTTTTTTCAAATTTAGGGGATGCGGCTTTTATAATGATGCGCTCAATGGTCCGAGTTTTTTGGTGCTTGCCTTGCCATGAGAAATGCATCTAAAAGTAAAAGTAATATGTAGTGTTGGGAGTTAGAGTGCGGACAGGAACAGATGGAAAACAGCATCCTGGTTGCCATGGCAACCACTTTAGATGACGAACGTATGTCACGACACACCGTCTCCACAGTCTATCCTATGTACCAAATATGAAACGTGAAAGTTTAAAACTTTGGGAGTTAGAGTGCGGACAGGAATGGACGGACAGACAGACGGACGGACGAGCGGTATCACATCATACGCCCCGATATATATATATATATATATATATATATATATATATATATATATATATATATATATATATATATATATATATATATATATATATATATATATATATATATATATATATATTGGGCGTATAAAAAATAGTGTGGTAGATAAAAACATTAGAAAGGAAACTCGAGGGGGAGCACTCGGGAGAGTGCAAAACCTCCGCCACCAATACTGCTGGGTCACTCAAGTGAACCTTATATCTTATTCATTAAATATGATGTCAACAGTGCTGACAGTTATAGTTCTTTTCTCAAACATTTTTTTTTGGGGGGGGGTTGGAAATCACTTAAAACATGTAGACATGGAAAAAAAAATTTCTCTCTAAATTTTTTTGGGGGGGGTTGGAAATCACTTAAAACATGTAGAAATGCAAAAAAATACATTTTTTTCTCTAAATCTTTTTTTGGGGGGTGGGGGTTGGAAATCACTTTAAAACATATAGAAATGCAAAACAAAAAAAAAATTTCTCTAACAATTTTTTTTTGGGGGGGGGGTTGGAAATCACTTAAAACATGTAGAAATGCAAAAAAAAATTTTCTCGAATTTATTTTTGGGGGGTGAGGGTTGGAAATCACTTAAAACATGTAGAAATGAAAAAAAAAATTTCTCTAACAATTTTTGGGGGGGTTGGAAATCAGTTAAAACATGTAGAAATGAAAAAAAAAATTGGGGGGGGGAGGGGTTGGAAATCAAAACGTAGAAATGCAAAAAAAAAATTTTCTCTAACTATTTTTTGGGGGGGTGGGGGTTGGAAATCACTTAAAACATGTAGAAATGCAAAAAAAAATTTTCTCTAACTATTTTTTTTGGGGGGGTGGGGGTTGGAAATCACTTAAAACATGCAGAAATGCAAAAAAAAAAATTTTCTCTAACAATTATTTGGGGGGGTTGGAAATCACTTAAAACATGTATAAATGCAAAAAAAAATTCCTCTAACAATTTTTTGGGGGGGTTTGGAAATCACTGAAAACATGTAGAAATGCAAAAAAAAAATTTCCTCGAACTTTTTTATGAGGGGGTGGGGGTTGGAAATCACAAAACGTATAAATGCAAAATAAATTTTTTTGGGGGGGGGGTTGGAAACCACCTAAAACATGTAGAAATGCAAAAAAAAAAATTTTTTTTCTCAAACAATTTTAGGGGGGTTGGAAATCACTTAAAACATGTAGAAATGCAAAAAAAAAAAATTTTCTCTACATTTTTTTTGTGGGGCTGAGGGTTGGAAATCACTTAAAATATGTAGAAATGAAAAAAAATTTGGGGGGGAGGGGTTGGAAATCAAAACGTAGAAATGCAAAAAAAAATTTTCTCTAACAATTTATCTTGCGGGGGTGGGGCTTGCAAGTCACTTAAAACATGTAGAAATGCAAAAAACAATATTTTCTCTAACTATTTTTTTGGGGGGGTGGGGGTTGTAAATCACTTAAAACATGCAGAAATGCAAAAAAAAATTGGGGGGGGGGGGTGGAAATCAAAATGTAGAAATGCAAAAAAAAAAAAAATTTCTGTAACAATTTTTGGGGGGGGTTGGAAATCACTTAAAACATGGAGAAATGCAAAAAAAACATTTTTTCTCTAAATTTTTTGGGGGTGGGGTTGGAAATCACTTAAAACATGGAGAAATGCAAAAAAAACATTTTTTTCTCCAACAATTTTTGGGGGTGGGGTTGGAAATCACTTAAAACATGTATAAATGCAAAAAAAAAAAATTGGGGGGTGGGGTTGGAAATCACTTAAAACATGTAGAAATGCAAAAAAAAAAATTTTTCTCTAACATTTTTTTTTGGGGGCGGGTGGGGGTTGAAAATCACTTAAAACATGTAGAAATGCAAAATAAAATTCCTCTAACAATTTTTTGGGGGGGGTTGGAAATCACTGAAAACATGTAGAAATGCAAAAAAAAAAATTTTCCTCGAACTTTTTTATGAGGGGGTGGGGGTTGGAAATCACAAAACGTATAAATGCAAAATAAATTTTTTGGTGGGGTGTTGGAAATCACTTAAAACATGTAGAAATGCAAAAAAAAACATTTTTTTTCTCTAACAATTTTTGGGGGGTTGGAAATCACTTAAAACATGTAGAAATGAAAAAAAAATTGGGGGAGGGGTTGGAAATCAAAACGTGGAAATGCAAAAAAAAAAATTTTCTCTAACAATTTTTTTTTTGGGGGGGTGGGGGTTGGAAATCACTTAAAACATGGAGAAATGCAAAAAAAAACATTTTTTTCTCTAAATTTTTTTTGGGGGGTGGGGGTTGGAAATCACTTAAAACATGGAGAAATGCAAAAAAAAACAGTTTTTTTCTCCAACAATTTTTTTTTGGGGGGGTGGGGGTTGGAAATCACTTAAAACACGTATAAATGCAAAAAAAAAAAAATTGGGGGGTGGGGTTGGAAATCACTTAAAACATGTAGAAATGCAAAAAAAATAAATTTTTCTCTAACATTTTTTTTTGGGGGCGGGTGGGGGTTGAAAATCACTTAAAACATGTAGAAATGCAAAAAAAAATTCCTCTAACAATTTTTTGGGGGGGGTTGGAAATCACTGAAAACATGTAGAAATGCAAAAAAAAAAATTTTCCTCGAACTTTTTTATGAGGGGGTGGGGGTTGGAAATCACAAAACGTATAAATGCAAAATAAATTTTTTTGGTGGGGGGTTGGAAATCACTTAAAACATGTAGAAATGCAAAAAAAAACATTTTTTTTCTCTAACAATTTTTGGGGGGGTTGGAAATCACTTAAAACATGTAGAAATGAAAAAAAAATTGGGGGAGGGGTTGGAAATCAAAACGTGGAAATGCAAAAAAAAAAATTTTCTCTAACAATTTTTTTTTTGGGGGGGTGGGGGTTGGAAATCACTTAAAACATGGAGAAATGAAAAAAAAAACATTTTTTTCTCTAAATTTTTTTTGGGGGGTGGGGGTTGGAAATCACTTAAAACATGGAGAAATGCAAAAAAAAACATTTTTTTTCTCCAACAATTTTTTTTTGGGGGGTGGGGGTTGGAAATCACTTAAAACATGTATAAATGCAAAAAAAAAAAATTGGGGGGTGGGGTTGGAAATCACTTAAAACATGTAGAAATGCAAAAACAAATTTTTTTTCTCTAACAATTTTTTTGGAGGGGTTGTTATATATATATATATATATATATATATATATATATATATATATATATATATATATATATATATATATATATATATATATATATATATATATATATATATATAAAACACGATATCTCAAAACGTTCTGGACGCATTCGGATGAAACTTGGTGGACAGGGTGAGAGTTTGACAAGAACAAATTGATTCGATTTTGGTGAAGATCTGGATACTGGAATTTTTTTTAATTTCCAGTGATTCTTCACCATTGAGAGATGGGGCCAAAAACGATATATAGAACATTGTGGACAAGTTATGACAAAACTTGGTCGATGAGTTGGTTAAGTGACAAGAACAAGTGGATTCGATTTTGGTTCAGGTCCAAATCCAGATCTGGCCTAACTGTGGGATACAAAATGTAAACTGTTCAGCCTGGCAGAGGTTTGTGCTCTACCGAGTATCATTCTCGTTAATCAATTGATTCTAATTATTAATCCGGGGGGTTGTTGGGCTGAGTGACTCCCCCTCTCTTACATCAAGTTTGTACCATACGCACGTAGTTACCCCCATGCACGTGAAGTGAAAAACGGAGTTAAGCAATTGATTCACTTCTGTCTATCCTTCTGTCCATCCACAACCACCAGTTTATGACCAAGGAGACACCTCGAGTTTCACACCTCTAGTTTCGCAGTGCTTGGACATGTTAAATAAGGCGGTGTATAAGACACTGCATCAATGGCACGAAACTTTCGGAATTTGTTTGATATGACATTTAAAATTATTATTTTATTTCAATTGAATTATATACTTAAACACTGTGTGGGGTTAAGTGTTCTATGAACTCTCTTGCTATAGATTGTATCTCCACTCAATTGTGGTAAGTGGAGACTGATGTTTCAAGTCCCCTGTGGAGCTTGGTCGTATCAATGCAGCATTGATGAGCTCAAATACTTGAGGTTAAACTTGGCTTGACCATGTTTGGCCAACTGTGCACTCGTTTCTTGTGCTTTCTAGGTCTGCAGCATCAAGGAATATTTCGAGTTTCTGGATCTCAGGTGGACATGAATGAAATCAGGCAAGCCTTTGAGAGAGGTTTGTACGTAATGATTTTTCATTCCTTGACTCCTTAGAATTCATTTTAAATCAAATTTCGTTGTATTTTTTTCTGTTCTCCTTCATTTTTATCATATTGTTGGTTACTTTTCAAAGCCAGGTGTTGACATAGTGGTTAAGGTGGCTGGCTTGGGACCTTAGGGTCCTGAGTTTGAGCCCCATTTGGTTGTTGAATTAACACCAAGTGAGGTTGACTCAGCCTATCATTCTTCTGAGGTCGGTGAAATTGGCACCAGTGCACTGGGGTAATAACCACTTGGGGGTCACCTGTGTCAGAGTGGCGACCCATCTAGGATTGTACTCATTGCCAATGAAACTGCCTCGGCAGCTCTATGCACCTTTGCAGCACGAAAGGAATGGTATATTATTATATTTATTTTCGTTACTTTTCATTTTTCATTTGAAAACACAATGCACATCGAGTGCAACTTCAGTGGATGTCCCAATAATCTCTTTGGGACAACCACAATTGCCTGAAAGGTGTATGTGATCTCGTGTGTATTTCATAGCCAATCGTTGACAAAACATGGCTGCCCCGACTAAGATAATTTGAAATTAAGAATGAAGAACTAGTCTTGAAGGTAAAGGTTAGTGTCATTCTGCATTGGTGGACAGATGGAACAATGGATGAAATCAGCAGAACGTTGAACAAAAAACACGAATTGCCATGGGAAGCAAGGAGAAGCTGTCTAGATGTATGACTAATTTCTGAAACACTTTTGGATCGGACATCGATGCGAGATCACTGAGATAAGTTATTTGAGCATTCTGATACCGTTTAGAGGAAGCCACCCAGTTGGACAACTTGACTGTGAATGACTTTTTTTTGCATACATAGTTGAGGCTCATAGAAGAGTGAACGGATCAGGATGTAACAGACAAAAACAGGATGCAAAACGCATGTGTAGGGTGGACAAAATGGATACAGAAGGAAACTCCAAGGAGGGAACTCTGGAAAATTGGAAGGAGGGGGGATTTGGGTGGGGTTAACAAGGGTATAAAAGATAAAGGTCTAGGATTGGGGACCATCTGAAATGGTGATGAACAGCTGTCTTGAAGACCTATGGGGAAGAACGAGATTGAAGAGGATGTATAAGTTGATTCCACAGGCAGGAAAAAGAGAGGAACAAATGAGTGGAGGTGAGCAGTGATCCTGGATTTAGGTCGTTTCACCAGAAGGGGGTTGATGGTGGACCATGTGAATCTGCTGCAAAAACCTTGGAGGGACAAAACACGGAAGGAACAGAAGGTGGAAGACCAGAAAGGAGGCGGTAGAAGACGGAGAGACTCTGTCGTGGGAGATACCAATGATCCTAAATGTCTTGGTTTTCATGTGATCCTGGATTTAGGTCGTTTCACCAGAAGGGGGTTGATGGTGGACCATGTGAATCTGCTGCAAAAACCTTGGAGGGACAAAACACGGAAGGAACAGAAGGTGGAAGACCAGAAAGGAGGCGGTAGAAGACGGAGAGACTCTGTCGTGGGAGATACCAATGATCCTAAATGTCTTGGTTTTCATGGCATGAAGCTTAGAAAGGTGAGAAGTGGGAGCACCAGCCCAGAGGGGGGAGAGCAGTATTCAATCAGGCTGTGGACAAAAGCTTTGCATGTGGTCAGGAGCTCAGGTGTGTGAAGGAAGGACTTTGCACGATGGAGCATGCCCAGTCATGGAAATCTACAATGGCAGAGTGTTAGACCCATAGACTCTGCTTCATTACAGGAGATTTCAATGATCTTGAAGGCCTTGGCTTCCATGTTGCTAAGCTGAGCAAGATGGCGAGGCAGGGGAGTCAGCCCAGAGGGCAACTTCCATGAGGATGCACATTATATGAATATCGAGCAACTTCCATGGTGTTTTCCTTCGAAGCAACTTGCGTATTGAACAAGCTTTCTAATTTTGAGGAAATCATACCGAGAGCCAGTGTATGAAATTCCAGAGATCTGTTTGGCTAAAATGAAGCCGTTCAAATGGTGCAGTTCCAGTTCGGATACAGACACACTTTTAATTAATAAGCTCAAAAACATAACTTCTACCACCAGATAATGGTGACTAAGGGTCTCCTGACTACTACAAAGGTCACCAACATGTACACATTGAGGTTTTCTTTGAAATTTGATCTTTGTTGTTGTTGTTGTTGTTCTTTGAATGTTGTTTATTTATCTATGGAATAAATGGCACAGAATGCACCATAATACATGTATTAATGTTAAATTCTGAAGATCATCACTGAGGAGCATTCCTGGGACCTCCCCGAGCATGCTCGGTGACATGTGCTCCCCAAGGTTGTGGTGTGTGCCAATTATCTTCCTGCATTGACAACACCAAAAGGGACTGCATCTCCCTTCTTTTGACCCTTTGAACTTTGAACCTCTGAACGAGTCACAATGCACCATACTTTTGAGATACGAACAGTAACAACTCCTCCTCCAATTGCAGGAGAGGATCCATTAGCCGGTGATGCAGAAATGCACGACATTAACTCAGTGGCTGGAGTCCTGAAGCTGTATTTCCGCGAACTTGAACAACCCCTCATACCTCTGGAAGCCTTCTTCAGCCTCGTCTCTGCTGTCCGTACGTGATTCTCAAAATGGTAGAACCTGGAAGTGCAAGAATCAAAGGAGCATATGATTGGGGGAAATAGAGGTGGTGTTAAACTCATAAAATCTAGAGGAATATTTGCATTTGATATTATTGTTGTGAATCAGGTTATTGGTAGCACTGTGTACATGAAACTTCACTGTCCCAATCTGCAGAGCTCGAAGACCCAGGAGATTGTGCTGCAGCCATGTGTAAAAGCCTATGCAGCATCTCCCCTTGTGTTCTCGTTGTGATGCGTTTCCTCTTTGCTTTCCTCAACCAGTGAGTTTCCTCTTTTTTTCAATTTACATCAAATTGATTCTTCCCACCTGATTCTGACTGATTCGAACCAAGATTATGCTGTTTCCACTCCCCATACTTCCTCATAGCTTGTCACAGTTCAGTGATGAAAACATGATGGGTGCTTACAACCTTGCAATCTGCTTCGGGCCTACACTCATGCCAGCTCCCGACGATCAAGACCAAGTGTCCATTCAGGCACAAGTCAGCGAGGTTATCAAGTCGCTCATCCTACAACACGACCAGGTCTTTCCTGGAAGTGAAGAACTCTCAGGACCCACCTATGAGAACTGCATGACCAGTCATGAGGATTACTGGTGATTAAAGGGCTGCAACCACCTGGATCAAACAAGATGGAACCCAGATATGGGAAAATGGCATTTGATTGAAAATGAACACCCATAAATGAGTTTTCCCACATAATGATCAAGCATGAGCAAAGTGCTTGTTAAAAAAATAAAAACATAAGTTATCAGCTTTATACTGTAGTTAGCAAGTGAAATAAATTAATACAAAACAATCAATAAACTAGAATGGCACTCGTTGGAGCGCATACCCCAGCCAGGCTGAACAGTTTACGTTTTGCATCCCACTGACATGCCAAATTTGCATTCAGACCTTAACCAAAATCTAATGGGCTTGTGCTTGTAACCTACCCAACTCATCCACCAAGTTTTGTCATAACCCGTTCATAACATTTTGAAATATTGTGCTGTACTGTATCGTTTATGGCCCCATCTCTTAATTGTGAACAATCACTTTCCAAATTCTAGTATCCAGATTCCGATCTTCACCAAAATTTAATCAATTGGTCCTTGTCACATACCCAACCTGTCCACCAAGTTTCGTCCAAATTCGTACATAACTTTTGAGATATCCTACTTACAAACAAATAGACAGACAAGAAAGCGTCAAGCAGTAGCCTGTGAGGTATGACGAAAATCATGCAAATCACGTCACTGTCGCCTTGACAGGTCAGGTCAGGTATGGGAGCATGTGCCAGAACAGCGCGTCGCTGCGTCCACTTTCCGCCGGTACTCCAGGGGCCTCCGTCTGGCCATCCCCCAGGCAGATGCCAGGCCCATCCCCATCTCCTTGAGATGATGGTCAACCTGCTGCAACCATGAGGCACGTGGTCGGCCCACTGGCCTCCTCCACTCATGAGACTCCCTCGCTGAGAGAATCTGGTGAGCAGGATCAGCGTCAGGAAAACGAGCCACATGTCCATACAGCCGCAACTGACGCTCACGGACTATGCAGGTAACAAATCTCATCCGAGTCTCTCTCAGCAACCGCTCGTTGGACACAAAATCCGACCAGCGATAGCCAAGGATTCTCCGAAGAGACCTGGTACCAAAGGAATTAAGTCTCCGTCTCAGATCCTTGGTCAGAGTCCAAGTCTCGCACCCATAGAGCAAGACTGGAAGTACCAAGGACCTGAAGACTCGGACTTTCGTCCTCCCGCACAGGTACCGGCAGCGCCACACCCCATGATCCAGTGAATCCATGACTCCCCAGGCCCGACCCAGATGTCTATTGACCTCTGACTCACAGCCAGCAGAGACATGAATATCACTGCCAAGGTAAGTGAATCTCTCCACGACCTCAACATCCTCACCACAAACAGACACAGACAGGACAGCAGCATCCAAGATGTCACCGAAAGCCTGGATCTTCGTTTTGACCCAAGAAACCCGTAATCGCAACGGCTCCGGCTCCTCATTCAGCTCCTCGAGGGCCCCCAAGAGGATGTCTAAAGTCTCCGCAAAGATGACTGCATCATCTGCAAAATCAAGGTCCGAGATCTTGACATTCCCAAACGATGCACCGCAACTTGATCTCTCCGACATCCTCCCTAAAATCCAGTCCATACAAGTGCTGAAAAGTGTGGGGGCAAGTACACATCCCTGACGAACTCCAGTAACAACTGGAAATAAGTCAGAGATGGTACCACCACACTTCACAGCACTCTCAGTACCAGAGTAGAGTTCAGACATCAGATCGATCAGTTTTGGTGGCACCCCACGAAGACCAAGAATCCTCCAGAGGACATCCCGATTCACTGAATCGAACGCTTTACAGAGATCAACATAGGCTGCAAGCAGCCCCTGCCGAAACTCTCGTCTGCGTTCAGTGAGGACACGAAGTGCAAGGATACGGTCAATCGTTGACCTCTTTGGTGTAAAGCCTGACTGCTCTGGACGCTGGTGCTCAAGCAGATGGTGGCGAACCCTATCGAGAATTATCCGAGCAAAGACCTTGCCCGGCACTGAGAGCAGCGTCACCCCTCGGTAGTTGTTGCAGTCTTGGCGATCACCCTTCCCTTTCCAGAGAGGGACAACAAGGCCCCTCTTCCAGTCAGTTGGGATGATGCCTGTGTTCCAAGCAGAGCACAAAACTGCATGCAACGACATGAGTGCAGCATTTCCACCAGCCTTGAGAAGTTCGGCATGGATGCCACAAATCCCTGGAGCTTTGCCCTGTTTCAACTGGTTCACCGCAGCCCGTGTTTCCACAAGCGTAGGTGGACCACAGTTGATTCGAGGGTCAGCAACAGGGATTGTAACACCCTTGACATCCAACTCGACAGTTGGGGGATCAGCCTGGTACAACCGCTCAAAGTAACCGGCCCAGCGGGCCTTCACTTCAGACTCCTCTGTCAAGAGCCTACCACTCTCTGCTCGAACTGTAGTGCTCCGAGGGATGGGCTTGGATGAACGTAATGCGCGAATTCCCCTGTAAGTGGGACGAGAATCACCTGTCCACAGGTGATGCTCTACCCCCTCACAGATTCCTCGCACATAGGCCTCCTTGTCCACCCTCAGTGCACATACAGTTTTACGCCTCAGCTCCCTGAACAGCTCAGCTCTGCCATTCAGCCTGGCCCTGCGACTCTGGTCAATGGTATCCAGTGTCCCTTGAGAGACAAAATTCTTCTTTGCCCTGCGGTGAGTTCCAAGGCATCCACCGGCAACATCAAGGACGGTGGGCTTGAAGGCGCTCCACAACTCTTCAGGACCCCCCAAAGCACCCAGACCCCCCAAGTGTCCACTCAGCCTGTTCGCAAACTCCTCAGCTACTCTCTCATCCCTGAGCTTGGCAACATCCAGCCTCGGCTGGGATGGTACCATTCTCCAGGATTTAAGGTGCAGCTTTAGAGTTGCTACAACAAGCCTGTGGTCAGTATTGAGGAACTGAGCACTCCGGTAGACCCTGCAGTTCTGGATCATCCTCCAACGACCGTCAATGAGGACATGGTCAATCTCCTTTGCCACACCGCCAGCGTTGGAATACCAAGTCCAGCGATGAGCTTGTGGGCGCTAAAACTATGAACCAGCCACCCTAAGTCCATGACTTCTTGCAAAGTCAAGGAACTTAGTGCTATTCTGGTTCATAGTTCCTGACCCATGGGGACCAACACACACCTCATAACCATCCCTATCAGTTCCAGTCGATGCATTGAAATCCCCCAAGAATAGAAGTGTATCTCGTCTGGGGCACTGATCAACCACAGACTCGAGCGTGGCGTAGAATTCATCCCTCACGGTGAGATCACTCGCCTCAGTCAGAGCATAAACAGAGACCAGGGAAATGACACCCAAGGAGTGACGAATCCTTAATCTCATAATACGCTTGTTGACCGGTGTTACCTCAATTATCATTGGGGTCAGCTTATTGGACACAGCGACAGCAACTCCTTGGGTATGGTAACCATCAGAGCGACCAGACCAATAGTAGGTGTAACGACCCACCATTATCTCGCCGCAATCCGGTCTCCGAACCTCAGAGAGAGTTGCAATCCCGATGTCCAAACGCTTGAGCTCAGGTGATAACAGAGACAGGTGATCATCCTCTCTTAGGGATAGGACATTCCAGGCACCCACCCGAAGGGACCGCCTCAGGTTAACCCAAGGAGACCGCTGTCTGGTGGACGACACCTCAGCACCACTCCGACACACTCTCCCGCAATCTGACCCAGGGATGTTACCCCGTGGTTTCCCTCCTATCATCAAAGATTGGGGGTCCCGAAGGCTTTGCCCCAATCCCGTCATCTGGTGAGCTGCCCTGCGAAGGGAAGCTGCGCATGAGGTACTCCCACGGAGTGGGTTTTCAGATTTTTTTGCGTTTTTGCGTTTTGCGGAATGAATGGTTTTACGGTGGCCGGAGTGCAAATCCTGCCACCAACCTCCTAATAAAGAAAGTAACCCAACTGCAGGAGGACGTCCGCAGACACAGTTGGGCACGAGATATGGATGGCCGTTGGCTCACAAGGAGCTCCTCCGCCCTTTGGCAGGTTTTGTTTTTAATCCTGTTGGGTGTCCATATCCAAACACCCTCCTCACCAGAAAACCTGGTGGGGGAGATGGTTTAGTCGCCGACAACCCGACCATGGAACAGGTTAGTACAGGTTTACATGGTACCTGTAGCAGGTCACAGATCGAACCTGACCTGACCTTTGACATACATAACGAAAAAACATTGACAGCATCACTTTTGTCCTTCGGAATCCCTTGGTAAAGTTTTACAAAGATAGCCGAAAGCGTTCGCGAGTTATCGCACTTACAGTCAAATACCAAGCCGAACCGTGCCGTGCTGAACCGTAACAAACAAGACAGACCGACATATGAGGGAAATTAAAAATCTTCGTCATAACACACACAGTATAAACATAAGGTAACAAATAAACATTAAAATCCGAAATCCACTTGCCATTATACTAAAAATATCACTCTCATTACTTGCTTTTAAGCCTGGTGTTGGCTCAGTAGTTAGGGTGGCAGCTTGGGATCCAAGGGTCCTGAGTTCAAGCCCCGCTGAATTACTTCACCAGGGGGTTGACTCAGCCTGCCATCCTTCCGAGGTCGGCAAAACGAGTACCAGCTTGCTGGGGATGATCGAGTCATTCGAGTATCCTGCGTCGGAGTGGCGACCCGTCCAGGATTGTGCCCACTAGCCAAGGAAACTGCTTCGGCAGCACCGACGCTCTGCACAGAGTATGGTCCCAATGGATGCATGGATTACTTGCTTTTGGGATCGGGATGTCTTTGTTATATGCATTTATATTTCAGCAAAATAGCTTTGAGATAGTAAACAAGTGTTGTCATTAAATGTAGTAACACTGCTAGTAAACAGGATGATATTTCTGTGAGTGCAATTTTATCTGATTCTGTAAAAAATAAAAAAAAGAGCAAGAATGGCCTAAGATTCTGCAGACAATCCAAATACATTCCAGAGGTGTGTGTGTGTGTGTGTATTCATTTTACAGTGATGCTCAGCATGGAGAAGGAATTATGATGGACATGGAGCCAGATGGAAGCACAGAAACACACAGCAGTGAGGATGGTATGGCCAGACGATGCAGACACCATTTTGTGTAATGTATGGGAGTCAAAAGGTTTTTCCTTCAAAAAATTTCAGACATAAACAATGACATTTGCAAGTGGTATTGGGAAACCCACCCATTAAAAAAAGAAAGATATGACACAAGCTGGAAACTTCATCAAAAATGACGCACATCTGTGCTGTCTCACTTCATGGCCATGGGAAAAACCTTTTGACTCTCCCTTGTGTATTGTACATGTAATGCTGTCCATACTTCGTGCTTGTAACCTACCCAACAACTAGAGGTCGTTAGAGCATTTGAGACCTCCTTGTCTGGGTAGCTATGCAGTGCCTTCAAGAATTGAAGATCATTCCTTGGGGCTTCGCCGGCTGATGGACAGGTGAACCAGTATTTAACATAGGTAGTGGTCACAAAAAGTGACACTCGAAGTAAGTGCTTCCACACGATGCGAGAGTGGGATTGTACAGATGCCCTCGTTGTGCTCTGGCGCTGTTGGATGTGGAACTGATCTTTGAAAAGCCACATCTTGATGGCATAAATGGCACGTGCCATCCAACGCGCACGGTGAATTGCCGCTGGGTACCTGAACCTAATTCCCTTTGGTGGAGTAGCTCCTAGGAAGATGACTTAACTGCAAGAGCTCTTCGTAAATATCTCTGGGGTGCTTAGTATTCAGGTGCTGCATGGCAAAGGTGATGATACTGTCTCGAATATCATCTACATGCTCTGATGCATCTACATCATCCAAAGCTGTGCGATACTTTGACTGATCAATGTTTGGCCAGAAATCACGGAAATGACTGAAGATTTCGATTTTTGGAGACCTAAAAACATCATACAGTGAAAAAAACCTTTTCCAAAACAATTTCAGACACGTGATGTCGACAGGCAAGGTTGAGAAGATCCTTTCCTAACTCTGTTTCGAGTTTTATGCAAACGCCGCCCTTTATACCTGTATTACTTGCTGTTGTGTCGAAACATAAGGCCACAATTCTGTTCTCCAGTTCCCAGCTCCTCATCTCAGCCATACAGGCCTCTGCCATAATGGCAGCAGTGCCGGAATATAGCTTGGGGATGGCAAGAAGCTTGGTTACCTCCTTGCCAGACACCATAATAGGAAGTCGATCCACAGACAGTTGTTCAGTTCCTGTGTAATTGGGCATTATCTTGCCATCCCAGTGCAATGTTAGTGGAACGAGTGGATGAAAAGATTCACGAATCTCGGCTACTAGAGCTGCACGTTGAACTTTTCTTGCTCGTTGGACTGAAGGAGGACTGATCATCAGTTCACTAACTGGTGCTGTAAACTGATCGGACGTAGCCATGGCAGAAAAAATATAAGTAGCATTCCTGCTGCTGATTTTGGTGTGATCTAGCGCTGCTGCAACTTCACTTGTAACTACAGAGGTTTTTCCCCTTTCCCACCGCCGTGATCCAGAAGATGTTGAAGGTTTCTTTGGTTCTTCTTCTGAGCTATCTGCAGATAATGCTGTTTCCTCAGATGATGAATCAAGCACTACAACATCTGTCACTGCTGCTGAGCTTGCATGATGTTGTTCCTCACGCACTGCAACTGCTGCTGATCTCGCCAGTGCTCTCTCTTCTTGCTTTGCGAGTTTCACGTCAATTCCTGCAATCGAACCATGTCGTCCTTTTTCACGCTGAGCCTTCAAAAACTGCCGATCCTCTTCTATCTTGATCATCGTCATGGCCTGTTCATGTGCAATATCAAAGACATTGTCCAAAGAATCCCTGAAAACATCACGCTTTCCCTCTTCTGTCGTTGACTTCCTTGTGATATTTTTTTCAGGCCCTGCCATTCCTTGTGAAGACGTCGTAGCTGATCCCAGAGATGATTCTTAGCCCTCGTTGGTATCCGTGCTCATTCCTAAATTTGTAGGATCATTGTGACAGTTTCCTTCACACTGTCATTTAGACTATGTTCTTTCTGTATATGAAAATTAAAACAGCACCTTGAGCACCTCTCCTCGTGAAGGTAGCTTAGCACAACTGAAGTGATCTTCTGTGCCACCAATCAACCAAATCTCAGTCTTTTTCCTTGTTAAGTTCGCCATTTCACCTGCAAACAAGCCAAACAATGGCAAGCAGCCAAACATTGAATGGAATAAGCATCACAACGATTACATCAACAAGCAGTCGAGATAAATAATACAAAGCTGTATGCTGCAGCCAATGCCCTGCGATATAAAATTGTGTTACAATTTATTGTGAGCTGTCGGTCGAATGTGTGGTGCTGCTTTGCACTGTCAGGCTTCGCAGGCTAGATGTGCTGTGCATTGTGCAGGGCTGTCTTTGGAGAGGGTAACTCAAAAACAAAACTTAAAATTAATAATATTTATGTTTTATCTATTTTGCTTTGGTGTGTCACCAAAAAAATATTATGGGTGGCCACTGGCCGCAATGCCAGTAAACACAGCAGTGACCGGCTTTGAGCGCAACTGTGAAAATCTTTGGTCTCGTTGAGCAAGTAGTAAATGTTGTGCTATCAAGTTTTAATTCTGGATATGGTGTTTTTGTATAAAGTGGCAGACAAATTTTACCTGGCCGATGTAAAATATCAAATTTAAATTTTTCATGTCGTCATTAGACACACCCTAGTGTCTATGGAGTGGGAGGTGCAAATGCAGTGCACTGTGTCGTGCAGCATGATGTCAGAGGAAGGTTTGAGAGGTGCGAATCAATAATGGTCAACTTAAAACAGCTTGTACATCCTCAGAGAACAAGGCGTAGATGGGAGAAAAACATGCTTGAGAGAGACTTAATGGAGTTGTGCGAGAGGTCTGCAAGTATGAATATTGGTTGCTGAATGCCGCTCAAACTGAGCGCCGATGACCTTGAGGTGATCCCGACCCGTCCCAGCAATAGCTCGCTCCACCGTGCTTGCCTCGCTTGGCTGCTCTGCCCTCTCCGCTCGTTTGTGCTGGCTCATGAAGAGATTCCGCTCGGACGCTGGACAGAGAAGAGATCCTGGATGACCGTCTCATGGGGCCTGGACGAAGGAGAGGGAGTGGGTGAGCGAGCGAGCTGAATTGCTCCCTTTTATTGAGCCTGAGCGAGGAAGGAGCCAAAAATCGGAACAAACAACCCTGGAGGCATTTGCGAGCTCCCCCATTAGCACATAGCAGTTGCCCCGCACCATAGCCATGCCCCGCCAGGCTCCACAATCAAAAACGGCTTCAGTTTCCTTTGAGCCTGGCCACGTGATGGAGCTCCATAATTAACATTGGGACAGGGTCATCGGAAGCGCTCTCAAGCCCTGAATGTGCGCTGGACTCCATTCGAGCATGGTTATTTGGGTAAACCCTGAAGCTACCCGCACGTCCTTGACTGAACCCCAGCACACGTTTACGCTTCGAGTTACACGCCGAAACACCCCAACTCTTAATGTCTTCATTCCTCCGGCACCCTCAGAGACTGTGGTGGGCGTCGAGAGGGGTTGATGGCAGTTATGGCGGTTATAGGGCGGTGAGGGAAGCGTTGTGGCATCTGCGGTAAAAGTGAGGTGATTGTGGTGATGAGGTTGAGGAGGTTGGTAGTAGTTGGGTGGTTGGTGGTGGTTGTGGCATTTGTGGTGAAGGCATCAGACATAAGTTGTGGGGATTTTTAGAAGATGTTTGGAGTGGTTATTGTGAGCATTCTAGCGTTGTGGTGAGCAGAGCTGTAAGGGTCTGAGGTGAGGCATGAGTTGGATTATGGTGCACCGTCTAAACGGAAAAATAGCGCACGTATGCAAATGAGCTTCCGCTGTGTCATCTCGATGCTCCTGGTATCGTTACTAATCTGGGTGCGTGGTTTGTGGATGAGATAAACGGAAGTAAAGAGATGAAATAAATGAAAGAATAAAAGACTGAAGACCCAAACTAAAAGTCCTATGCATCGCATCTTTCCCATTTACCCACTAGACATATAGAAAGGGCTAGCAAAACGAATACTAATGAGATAACTGTCTTAGGATCACCATATGTTGGGTGCCATTTCCTCAGAGGAGTGCTGGTTTAACAGAACCACAAGAATTATATACATATATATATATATATATATATATATATATATATATATATATATATATATATATATATATTTATATATTGTTGCGGAAATGGCCCTTAGTGTGTTATTAAATATAGAATTAGCCCAGATCCCCCACTAAATGCATGTTTAGCCAGGTTGTTCAGTAATTGGACGTTACATGTGTGTCGAGAGATGTCACAGGCTGTTATTTGTTCGTGCAGTGGTGGTGTACCGAGAGGTTCTTCTTCCTTCCTCTCTCTGGACAATAGTCCCCGCCCAGTGCTCAGAGGGGGAGTGGCCTAGAGAAGGAAGTGAAACTGAAGGGAGGAGCTAGTCGGCTTTTGAGGCGAGCGAGCGCCGGAAAGGCAGTGGTGGATCTGCCGAGGGAGTAACTGAGCCTGAGTGTCTGCCGGCTTCGTAAAGGGGCGCACCCCCAAAATAAAAGAAGGAAGTGAAACTGAGAGGCGAGCGGGCGCCGGAAGACTGTCGTGAAACTGAGCGCAGAGGTGGCGCTCAACCTCATCCTCAACCTCTTCCTCAACCTCATCTCCAAAATCATCCTACCACCAATCGATGCTGTCGAGCTCCACTCTCCCCTGCCACCACCTTACAGTCTCATCTCTTTCAGGTTGCATCTCCTGCTTAAGAGGTAATCCATCTGTGTGCACTTTCCTCCACTCTTGTACGTCGCCCTGTGTTCCTCCTTCTTCTTGTAATACATATTTACCACCGCCATTTCCATTCTTTTTCAAAATCTACCACCATTTGCCCTTCCACATTCCTCTCCTTGAAACCAGTACCTACCCATCACCTTCCTCATCCTCTTTATTCCCTTCCCCCAACATGCCCATTGAAATCTGCCTCCAATCACCACTCTTTCATCCTTGGATACACTCTCCACCACTTTATCGAACTTACTCCAGAAATCTTCTTTATACTCCATCTCACACCCCATTTGCGAGGCATATGCACTGATGACATTCATCATCACCCCTTCAATTTCCAACTTCACACTCATCACTCGGTCCGACACTCTCCTCACCTCCAATACCCTCTTGACATTATCCTCCTTCAGGATTACCCCAACACCATTTCTCCTCCCATCCACACCATGGCAGAACAATTTGAAACCACTCCAAAGCTACGAGCCTTACTCCCCATCCACTTGGTCTCTTGTACACACAGTATGTCCACCTTTCTTCTCTCCATCATATCAGCCAACTCTCGCCCTTTGCCAGTCATCGTCCCAAATTCAGAGTTCCAACTCTCACCTCCACACTTCTACCCTTCCCCCTCTCCCACTGCCTCTGGACTCGCCTTCCCCGTCTCCTTCTCCTCCATCGCCCAGCAGTAGCACAATTTCCACCGGTACCCTGCTGATCACCGGTAACGGTGGCGGTCATTGGTAACCCGGGCCTCGACCGATCTGGAATGGAAATTCGTTTTGTTGTCTGCATAATGATTTGGCATTGGTTTTTGCGCCGGATGCCCTTCGTGACGCAACCCTGGTCGCCTCTTACGACACACAGGGATATGGTACACCTATTCCAACCGGGGCATACACCGGGCCAGTACAGTGGTACTCATTTCTCCGACGTCGGAAGGATGACAGGCTGAGTCAACCCCCTGGTGTTGTACGACTTGGTATATATACTGAACAAAAATATAAACGCACCAACCTAAATATCTAAGTCAAGATTGCCATTATGGGAAAATGGTCAAACTGATGATATTGTTGCGGATTCGCGCCCGCCGGCGTGCGGGCGGCCACGTAACTCGAATCGCGGCACGTCGCCCACCGGACGGACAATCCCGTCGTGACCCTCTCGGACTAACGCCGGGAACTAGTCACGGGTGGGCCTTTCGGCCTCACCACGATCATGCCAATCGGCCCCCCGCGTGGGATAGGGTTGTTCGCCAAATTCGACCTACCTAAGTACCCACACGGAGGGTAGACCGGGCGATCGCACCTCGCCGCAGGTCGACTTCGGACACGGGCCACTTTAAGCGACCCATTCCGTACTATCGGGATAACCGAGCGGTGTTATCGTCAACCTCGACGGTTCCGATTAATTATTGGGCGTATTTAGCCCACGACCAACCCTTTACGTGAAGTAAGATGGAGATTCAATTAGAGAAAAGACGAAGCGAAACGGGAGAAACAGTTCAACATAAAGCACATTTATTCCGCGGCAAACGGAAAGCACACATATACAATTACCACAATTATGCACCAAAAGCAAATGTAACAAAAGAAGAAACAACAATTATGCACCAAAAGCAATTGCAACAAAAGAAACACAATGCAGATCTACTACCGACTACGCGAGCACACGGCAACACTTACACAGTTTTACTTCACAGACGGCGCCGACAACACATATACTCCAAAGCAAAAGAAAAAAAGGGGCCACCCTCAACGATAATGGGGCAGACGGGCCTGGGGCCGAGACCGCGTCGAGCCTACCCGTCTGGTGATGAGCCGCAAAAAGGCGGCGGCGCCCCGACTCCGCGGGCATCGCTGGCACTGCCTGGAATGGGGTGGGAACGGGGCCCCCTTCTCACACTATCTCAGCGCGGGGGGAAACAGGGGGGGGGTTGTTGATGCTCGGGGGAAAGAGGATATCTGGCTGGCTTGGGTCCCGCGACGAGCGACTCCACTGCGACCTCGACAGCGTTACCGGCCTCCCCTCTCCGCAGCTCCCCGACTCTGACACGAGCGCAGACCTCGACAAAGCTCCTTGGCTTCTCCAGACTCTCCGGACCCCGACAGACACTCTCTCGACTGATTTCGCCACCGCCACAACTCTCCAACTCTTCCGACTGATTTCGCCGCCGCCACAACTCTCCAACTCTTCTCCTCGATTCGCCCCGCGCTCGGCGCTTTATAGTGCGACAGGAGAAACCATATGCAGATTTTTGGATCAGGAACGGCTCGGGGGCGGAGCCACGCTCGCCCATTGGACAGAGGAAAAGTGGGCGTGAATCATTCCTGATCCTCGAATCTGCATATATCGATTATCCTCCGACGCGCCTGGAGGCGGGGCCAAATCGCCCCACGCTCGCTGATAGGATGGAACAGAAGTGGGCGTGAATCATTCTTGATCCGATTTCTCGGAAAGGCCGCTTTTTGCACCCGCTGCTCGGTGCGCGCCCTGTACGAGTCCAGGATCGGTGCCCACAAGCGGTGCGGGAATGGCGGTGATGCGATGGTTGCGAGAGCGAGATGTGACGGTAAAGGTCGTGGCTGTTGGCGTTGTTGTTGTTGTTGTGAAGCGGAGTTGCGGTTGGTGGTTGTTGTGTGATGGCGGTTGAGACGTGGTTGGCTCAAAATAAAGATAGAACAGAAAAACGGCTATCTTGAAGGGTCGCAGCCCGAATGAATGACATTTATTCCCTCTAAACAACGGGTTTGGACTAACTACACATATACTTACAGAGATATCTCACCTACGGGACCCTGAATGGTGGTTTGCGAATTTCGTCAACCACAACAATATGTTTGAGCAATGGTTCCTTTGTTTTGCTCAAGACAGATGTTCCCATTGAAATTGACCACTCTGAGTGTGTGGACTCACACGTTGAGTAATCCTTCCCATGAGCACCATGGGGCTTGACAGAGTGATGGTCAGTGAGCGTGACCAGGACACAAACACTCCCTATAGCTTGCCCTATAAAAGGCCTCCCCAAAATTTGGACTGGTGCCAAATGTCAACATGCCACAGATGTCACAAATCTTGAGGGAGCGCGCCATTGGCATGCTGAATGCTGGGACGTCAGTACGGGCCGTTGCAGCACACTTCAATGTCCACCACTCCACCATTAGCCGCCTGAGAACGCGCCTCAGAGAGACTGGAAGCACCGTGAACCGCCCACATGCCCGGCGACCACGTGTGACCACCGTCGGTCAGGATCGTCACATGAGGCTGCAACATCTCCGGGATCGACTCCGACCGGCCACGAGGACTGCCGATGAGACTGTCGGGCTGCATAACAGGCGCATTTCAGCCCAGACGGTGCGTAACCGCTTGAGGGAGGCCAACCTCCGAGCCCGCCGACCACACCGGGGACTCGACCTCACTGCAGTCCGGCGTCAGACCCGACTGAACTGGGCCAATGTTCACTTGCGCTGGACCCTCGCACGATGGAGGAGAGTGCTGTTCACCGATGAGTCGCGGTTCCAGCTGTAACGGGCTGATGGCGGACTCCGCGTCTGGCGTCGGGCTGGGGAGCACAACACTGACGCCAATGTCCTTCGTCGGGTGTCACACGGTGGTGCCAGTGTTATGGTGTGGGCAGGCATATGCCATGGAGAGTTTACTCGGCTTCATTTCATTGAAGGCAACTTGAACGGGCAGCGGTACAGGGACGAGATACTCAGACCCATCGTCGTGCCGTTTGTGCGCCTTCACCATGTGACGTTTCAGCACGACAATGCTCGCCCCCATGTTGCCAGGATCTGCATGAACTTCCTCGGTGAGGAGGACATTGATGTCCTCGACTGGCCTCCATATTCTCCCGACATGTCGCCCATCGAGCACCTTTGGGACGTTCTTGATCGACGCGTACGACAACGTTACGCAGTCCCAGAGAACGTCCGCCAGCTCCGTGTGGCTCTCCAGGAGGAATGGGAAAACATCCCTCAGGCCACCATCGATAATCTGGTGATGTCCATGCGCCGGAGATGCACCGCTCTGCGCGACACCAACGGTGGACACACCCGCCACTGACTGTGTGAACTCTGACAGTGACACCTCGGTTGTGTCGGCTGTTGTAGCGCAAAGACTGTCGCCAGAATTCTCAAGGAACTCTTTGAAATTTAATGTTCAATTGTCATGGATTCTATAACCAAATTGTTGTGAAGATTTAGTATTAATGAGTTCGAGGTAAAATAGTAACAATCGCTTGGTGCGTTTATATTTTTGCGCTTGGTGCGTTTATATTTTTGTTCAGTATATATATATATATATATATATATATATATATATATATATATATATATATATATACACATTTTTTTTTTTTACATGCATCTATACATATATTAATTCAATGGCCCAACGGGGCTTGAACTCAGGACCTTTTGGGTCCCAAGCAGCTGCCCGAACCACTGCGCCAACACCAGGCGTGTGAGATATATATATATATATATATATATATATATATATATATATATATATATATATATATATATATATATATA
>NC_140970.1:82209991-82267491 GCF_056783735.1 Eptatretus burgeri | reverse complement strand
CTACTGTCTACCCCCAACCTATCGCCTTAGCCTGTCTCAGTCCATACCCACTCCCCAAGTTTGTCAAAATCCAAATTTAGCCCCATCTTATTTTTATTTTATTTGATCCTCTTATAACTTGTCTCCCAAACCCCCTTTATTGTCTCTGTCCGGCTAACCTACCGTGTCACCTAGCCTACTCCCAACCCCTATGTTCCCGTCCTGGAGGGGAATAAGGGAGAGCTAGCATCCTGTCTTGAGGCCCAATGAAGCCTCAGAATGGCCTCTTCAGATCTCAGCGATCTAACCCAAAGTGGGTCCAGCGGCCTACAATGAGAGCGAAGGGATGGATGGTGTGGAGGAGTATACTTCCCAATGTACCCTAACATTCATTTACCTTAACTACCCCGGGGCTTTCCAAAAGTGCCTGTCGCTTAAACTATTGGTTCTACGAACCAAGATTCCAGTTGCCTGTGTTGGTGTCGTCACAAATTTGGGCCTTGCCCTCCAATTTTCCCTCGTGCCCTTGCACAGTCTCGTGGCTGGGCCGCGTGGCTCACTTGGCAGGAACTACCCTCTGCCGAGTCTCCAACCATGGCACCTCTGGGCCCTGCTACTCCCTCCGAGCCTACCAGCTCCCTAAAACCTGGGTAATGCCCTCCATGGCTACTCCCCCTCAATGCTCACGTGGCAGGCTGGCGCCACGGGCCCCTTTCCCTGGGTGCCCGTGCCCACGACACTACCCACGTGGCTATTGGCACTACAGGCCCCGCATCATGCGGGCCCACCCGTGCCCACTACGCTATCCCGGCCCCTCTTGGACCCTTGGCCTACCACGGCTGACTAGCCCAGTGCCCGGGGTACCCACTAAGCGATACTCACCGTTCGCAGCCACGCTCCCAGCCCGTCAACAGGACTCCTGCACCCCTCCAAACAGGTTTCGAGCCGACAATCTCACCAACAGCAAAACGACCTCCATTTTGTCAATTTGGCTAACCCACTAACTACCATTACTCTAATCCCGGGGTCCCATGGGTGGGAATTACTCCTCCCCCCAATCACTCATCGCACCATGCATGCCACATTCACTCCATTCACTCAGGCCCGCTGTCCCTCACTCACTCAACATGTTTCCATTCCATTCCTCAACTCACATCGCTGATCACTGCCATTCTTCTCACTTTTTTTTTTTACACTTCCATGACCTAATCTGTTGAACTCTCTCATACATTAATATTAACAACAAAAACGATCTTATAATGCTTCATCTTCCTCTCTCACACATGTGGTACTCTTTACTGTTTCACAATGCACTACTCTTCTGCTATTTTAACAGACTGCTCTCATTTCGACCTCTCCTTCATTCCTTGCCTAAAAAATCCAACTATTACAGCGCTTCTTCTCTCCATGCTCTGAATTCGCCTTCATTGCATCCATCAAGAATTGTGTTAAATCGCATCTCTGACCTAAAACTTTTAAAAACCACAGTTTGCCATGGATGCTCGCTTTCCATCAACCATTCTTTTTTCCAACTTCAGTGCCAACTCACCCCCTCACCCCTCACTCTCACTCTCAAAGCAACCATCCCACTCTTCTCCCTCCAAGCCTCCCTCTCACCTCTCTCAAAAATCCCCCCTCACCTTTCTCCCACCTTTCATCCCCCTCACTCTTCCTTCTCTAAGTTGCCCCCTCTCATCCACCAACCTGCCTCCCTCCACTGCCCTCTCACCTCCATCTCTTCACTCCACCTCCTCAAATACTCAACTGCCATCTTCCTTGTCTCTTGTCCCCCCTCTCTCCCAGCACCACAGAGACTTTTCTCCTCCTCATTCGGCCCCCTCGCCTCGCTATTCTGCAATACCCCACACTCCTTCAGCAACCCTCCTTACCTCCCCCCCTCGTCCCTCGTCCTACCCTCCCCCGCCCCTCCACCTCCTGCACCCAAAGCCTCCTCCCCTACCTCTTCATTAAAAGTGTGGACCTCAAATATCCGGGGCCTTCGCTCAAACCTTTCAGATCTTTCCATGCAGGTTGCCACTGACAAACCAGACATTATCTGCCTAACAGAAACTTTCCTCTCCCAAGACGTGTCTGACTCCCAAGTATCTCTCCCTGGTTACTCCCTCTTACGGTATGACAGACCTGAGCCTCGTCCTGGTGGAGGTGTTGCTCTCTTCATCAAAGACTCTATTCCTCACTCTCCCTGCACTGCTCTCACTCCCCCACACCCCCAGGAATACCTCTGGCTTCGGATTCCCCTCCACTCCCACCTCATGTTTATATGTGTACTGTACCGTCCACCGAACAGTGATGACTCCATCTACACCTCACTCTCCGAAAACATGGACCATCTTCTATCTTCTCATCCAAACTCTCTCTTCCTCTTATGTGGCGACTTCAATTGTCATCACGCCAGTTGGCTAGGTGTGGGTACCTCTCACCTGCCATGGCACCTCAGCAAAAGCTTTCTGCGACTCATTGGGACTGACTCAATCGGTCAACTTCCCGACCCGGATCTCAACCAATGGTACTCCATCTCTTCTGGATCTGATTTTGACAAATTTCCCTGACAATATCTGCTGCTCTTCCTTCGCTCCAATTGGTTCTTCTGACCACGTCCTTGTTAAAGTGGACATCTCTCTGGCTGTTATCAGAGAACCACCTCACCGCCGTCGAGTCTGGCATTTCACTCAAGCCGACTGGCAGGGTCTCCGAGCAGCCATCAAACTTACAGACTGGTCTCCTATCACTACTTTCTCAAACTTCAACTCATCCTGGGAATTCTTTCAAAGAAACTTGCTCTCCCTCATGCACAGATTTATCCCCTCTCGTGTTCAGTTGTCTTACCCTTCCTCCCGCCCTTGGTTTACTGAAGCTTGTGGCGAGGCAGTTGTCCTGAAACAACTTGCCTTTGCCTCATGGAAAGCAAACCCAACTGAGGGCAATCTCAGTTCTTTCCACAAAGCTCGGAACAAGTGTGTAGCTACCCTCAGGAGAGCCAGAAAACATCTTTCTCATCTCAAGTCTGAACTCTCAAACCTCTCTCCCTCCTCAAAATCCTGGTGGCGTTTAATCAAATCTGTTTCTGGTGTATGTTCCCCCTCCATCCCCTCCCTGACCTCAAATGGCCGCACTGCTGATTCCACACGTGATAAAGCTGAATGTCTAAACTCGGTGTTTGCAGCTAAATCTTGTGTCCCAAACCCATCACTATCTCTACCCACTTTACCCAGTCGCACCCAACTGTCCCTGGACTCTGTATCCTTTTCTCCTGACAAGGTGGAGAGCTTGCTTTCAAACCTCGAGTCAGATTCTGCAACCGGTCCAGACGGCATCAGCCCACGTGTCCTCAAAGCCTGCTCTTCTGCTCTTGCTCACCCTCTCTCTGTTCTATTCACCCTCTCATTTTCCCAAGGTCATCTGCCATCTGCTTGGAAATCTGCTAACATCACTGCCCTGCATAAAAAAGGTGCAAAAACAGATCCCTGTAACTATAGACCAATCAGCCTTCTCCCAATCATCAGCAAGGTTATGGAATCCATCATCGCTTCAGACATGAAATCCTTCCTCTTCTCCAATGGCTTGATTTCCAATCATCAATTTGGTTTCAGACCAGGCCACTCTACCCTAGATATGCTGCTACTGCTCTCCCATCAATGGATGGAGGTCCTCAATGCCAGACAGGAAATCCGAGCCGTATCCCTGGACATATCACGTGCTTTTGACACAGTCTGGCACCCTGCCCTACTCACCAAACTCTCTTCCCATGGTATTCAAGGCCATCTCCACTCATGGCTCGCAGACTTCCTCTCCTGTCGCAGTCAACGTGTGGCCCTAAATGGAGTTCTTTCATGCCCTCTTCCTGTGCAGGCTGGAGTTCCTCAAGGTAGCGTTCTGGGCCCTGTTCTTTTTCTGGTTTTCATCAATGATCTCTCGGACTCTCTGGAAAATCCTCTATTTCTCTTTGCCGATGACTCCACCCTCTGCCGTACCATCTGTCATCCCTCAGACCGGCAAGCAGCAGCTTCTTCGCTCACTGCAGATCTGGATAAAATCACAAACTGGTCCAACACGTGGAACATGTCTTTCAATCCAGACAAATCTCACACTCTCAGTATGTCTCTTCGAAAGGACCGTTTACAAAACCCCCCCATCCACTTTCTCAACAATCCTCTGGAAGAAGTCTTTTCTTTCAAGCTTCTGGGTCTCACTATCTGCCATGACCTTTCCTGGGAAAGTCACATTTCCAACCTCGCCTCAAAAGCCAGTCGCCGACTGGGAATCCTCCGTCGTGCAAAGTCCTTCCTCGGCCCTCTTGAGCTCCTGACCACTTACAAAGCTTTTGTCCGTAGCCTGATGGAGTACTGCTCTCCCCTCTGGGCTGGTGTTCCTGCCTCCCACCTTTCTCGACTTCACGCTGTCGAAACCAGGGCTTTTAAGATCATTGGCATCTCCCGCAATGAAGCTGAGTCTTTGGGCCTCTCACTCAATCACCGCAGGTTGGTCGGTGGTCTTTCTGTCTTCTACCGACTCCTCTCCAGCCTTGCCCCCCCTCCTCTCTCTGCGATTTGTCCCAACCACATTTCCACAGGGCGCTCCAGGTCCGCCAACAACCCCCTTCTGGTAAAACTACCAAAATCACGAATCACTGCTCATCTTCACTCTTTCATTCCTCTTTTTTCCCGCCTTTGGAATAAACTTCCTCACTCTATTCTTTCCCATTCTTCCCTTCAGGCTTTCAAAACAGCTGTTCACCACCACCTCTTATTTTCCCCCATCCAAATCCTCGATCTTTTCTACCCCCGATAATCCACCCAAGCCCACTTCCTTCAATTCTCCTGCTTTCCTTCCTGAAAGTCCCTTTAATGTCCATCTTCCCCTCGCCATGTTCCCCGTCCCATCCCCATCCCTCTCCCTTCCACAGTTCACCTGTGTCTGTTCCCCAATGTTTTGTCCCTTCCACTCCCGCCCCTCTTGTCTCATGCCTCCTTGCTGTGAGTTGTGTGTTCGCTCTCATACGAGCCTCGACCAAGGTATACAAAAAAAAAAATAAAAAATCTCTCAACTAACTCGTGCTCCCTCGTCATCCCTTAAATTAGTAGCACATCCTTTTAACTCTACGTAGCTAAGCTCCATCCCCTCTACACACTCAAAGTCGGTCCGTGTCTCCAAAAATCATTTCCCATCCTAAATCTGAACTGAAATCCCTCTAACTAATCCATTCCACGGGCTTCATGAGGAACAACTCACATCCCCATGAAGCCGGTCTAACTAACACTAACCCATCCCCCGAGCTAGTGCCTTCCTGTGCCCAAAGCAAGGGGGTCTTCTACCCCCTGCCCAGGGAATCCTGTCTACTTGAAGTGGCGAGGCTTGCTTTGCTCTCTTTTTTTTTTTCCTATGTGCACCAGCGCGGCAACTCACAACCTGCGCTCTTTCCCCGTGACGTCATGGCAGCTGCTCGTGCTTCGCGCACCTCGTCCCTTCTCAGACGGTAACATCCGGCAGGGATTCCCCTCCTGCCGGATTCCAACCATTCGTGCCGCCACGATGTCACCCTGCGCATCCCAAGCAAGCCTCGCGTTTCGAGGGGTTCCCCACGCGAGCACATGTGTTCTGCTCGTCCGTAACCCGCACCGCGGAATCCCCGATGACGTCACTCGCTCCCCGAACCTGCGCGATTTCTCGCGCAAGCGAGGGTACGCGTAACGCATCGGGGAAGCCGCTTTGCACGCTCTGCGAACAGAACGTGCGACGCAGGCCACATAGAGCTTTACACACACGCTCGCTTGGAGAACCCGTCCGATCCAAATTCACTATTCCAGCCTAGCTTCTGTCCGTCCGTGGGATCGGCTTACAATCCACCAGGTGCGTTTCCGGACCGGATTTCACTCGCGCAGGCGCGCACGCGGCGGCCTCGTGCGAAGCACAGCACGGACCCCGCGCGCACTGCCGTGTGAATTCGGCACGGTCACCAAAACAGCTACGACCGCTACACGGCCTTTGTTCCTTGTCTGGCGCCGTCTTCGTCGCCATTTAACACCCGCCATCCCTCGTGCTATGACGCTTACACACCTTACCATCACACTCTCACTCGGTTGCGTGTTCCCGCATACCAACCGCCATTTCTCTATCCTACCTCGCTCTCACACAAGGCCTTTCACCCACGCATGCCATTTTACTTACGTACGCCATTTCACTCATGGATTTCGCCACACTCGTAAACACACACCAGAACAATCACGCTGGGAATTCGCGCCACTGAAAGCACTCCCGGGGCCTCCATACCCCCCAAGCTCCGCGTGTACCAGTTCACAGCACTTGCCCCCTCTAACTCGCAAAGCTCGACTGGACTTACCCGGTCGCGATCCGCTTCAAGGGGGCATATTCCCTCCCCTCGTTCCTGAAGAAGGCTATCCTGCTGCTTGTACCAGGTCACAACACATTCCGCCAGCTCACCCCCATTGTCCCTCACTAACTCCATGTGTGGGTGTTCGTCTTTAGTTTAATTAAATTCACCCTCTATCTCTCATGTCTCTTTTTCCGTTACTATTTGCATTTCTGTCAACTCTCTTGTTTCTTTCGTCTCCATTATTATTTCTGCCGTCGTTTCTATTATTATTTCCTCTACCTCCTGCGTTTCTATACATTTTATTTCTGTTGTCTCTTCGTGTCTATTAGTTTCTTCCTGGATCTTCGTCTCTGTTTCCTCCTTAGTTTTATTTAATTCATTCTCGACTCGGTCTATATCCGCATCTCTGGCAATACTTATATTTCCTTCGACGTCTCGCTTTGTGTCTCTGTTAATTCCCTCACCTCGTTCATTACCTCCGTTTATACGTGTCTCGTACACGTCTGTCACCCCATTTAATTTTTCCCTCTCTGTCACCGTCACTTTCTCTGTCACCTTTACGAGTCTCCCCCCACACGTCTCCTGAATTATTGTGTTCTCACCCGTCTTTATCGCGGGCCAGACAGCCGTTGCACTCCCTCTCGTTGGCTCGATCGTACCGCCACGTGGTGTCGCCATCTTGCAATCCATCGTCCGCCTCCCCTCTCTCCATGCCTGCCTGTCTGCTTCCATCGCATCCACCCTGGCATTCATGTTTTCCACAAATCGCCCCATAAACTCCATGCGGCCTCCCATGTTTTGCGCATTTGTTTCCATTTCGTTCATCTCCTGCATCAATCGTCCCATCATTTCCAACATCTGGTCCGTGGGCGAAATCGCACGTAGGGGGAGGGGGGGCTCGTCCGCCGCCCCAGCCACTGCGCCCATTTTGGACTCTAAGTTTGGTTGCGGGTAAAGTTCCTGCACAGGCCGCTCCCACTGACGACAATTTGTGGTGCCATTATAATACAATGAACCGTCCCGGGCCATGGATTCTACATTAAAACATAATCCATCCTGCCCCTGCTTGCCTTGAGCTGCCATTTTACGTATCGGAAATAATTTATACACTCGGAATTTAATGGGAACGGAGGGTCGCTCAATACACCCTTGATCCAGTTCCCGTTAATTTAGTGTGGAGACGGGAGAGTTCTTATCCCACTCCTGACACCAGTGTTGTGGATTTTCACCCGCCCGGCGTGCGGGCGACCGCCTTTAGCTGGATTGCGGCCGCGCGCACCCACCGGACGAGCAATCTTGTCGCAGCTTTTCGGATCAACGCCGAAACCCAGCTACGAGTGTTGTTAACCACACCATAAATCAGCCAACTCTTCTGTCCACGCTACAGGGTCGATCGCCGAATTGTCGATGTACCTAATTATTCGCGCAGACAGAAATGCCAGGGATTTAAACTTCAACGGAGCCTGCACGAAAACGAGCCACTTTAAGCAGCTCGTTCCGTTTGCGATTGCCGAGCAGTTTTATATCGCCAAGCCCTGTTGGACCCGATTATCTTATCGGTGTTAAAAACCAGCTATTTATTCCGAACGCAATTATGGCAGTTCAAAGGAGGAAGGGACGCAACGAGCAGGTGAATATTCAAACAAAGGGGACATTTATTTGTACAATGCAGGCACGTAAGCAGTGAATGGGGGGATGGGGACAAGACACGAGCAAAAAGACCTACAGCCGATGTCTACTTATTATGTACATGCACTTAACAACAATTCTACTTATCAGACAAGGCGCCACAGACTTCCATGCAAAACCCCAGAAAGAAAAGACCCATGCTCGTATGCCTTTAATATTTGTCAGAGCCGGGATGACCGAAAGGCTCTGAGAGACCGGGCAGGTTACCTGCCACCCTCGTGGTGACTCGCTGGGCCCTGGTTCGGTGACCCTCGATGCCTCTGCCCGCACTCCGCTGGACTCCACCAGTGCCTTCAACGGCGCCTCCAACGGCGAACTGGCTGGCGACTCCTCTCCGGCTCCGACTCGACCAACTCCAACGACGCCAAGGAGACCAAAAAGAGAGCCAAGTCCACCGATGGCACCACCAACTCTCTCACCAAGTCCACCGATGGCACCACCAACTCTCCAATTCCTCCTCCTCGCCAGCGAACGCGGCGTGTTTTCACCCCCAAGGGGAGGGCCGTGGTGGGCTTTTTCCACCCGAAATCAGTGCCCTCCTTCACTTCACCTTTGAACCCTCATTCAGGCGGGATCCGCCCCGATCAAAGGTCAACGTGGTCGATGAATTGCTCTGGTTGTTGTTATTGTCATTGTTGTCGTTTGTAGAGATGATGGTGCGGAGAAGTTTGTTTGTTTGTTTGTGGGGATTGGTATTGTTAAAATAAAGATAGAAAAGAATAACGGCTAACTGAAGATGCACAGCCCGGCACACGAATAATTCCTTAAATCTAACCTGGAACACAAACTTACCGAAATAACTGACCTCTGAGGAACCTGGATGGTGTTCTGTGAAGTTCCACTACCGTAACAATATATATATATATATATATATATATATATATATATATATATATATATATATATATATATATATATATATATATATATATATATATATATATATATATATATCTTAATTTTTAACACAGAAACTTCCCCCCATGCATCCATAATATAAAGATGGGCACTGCCTCTTACATTAATGTCCCCATCATATCTTTCTGCCTTCACAAACAGCCCCATCACAAACAAGGCATAGTTTGCAACAATGAGGAAGTTTTGAGTGTCATTGACCCCATGCAACATTGTCATTGTCACTGCTGTCATAGTGCACTTGTCTTAAATGTCCAGGTAAAACTCTGCTACAACAAACTACACCGGGTTATCCAGAGGCAACTCCCAAGTAAGAGCATCAATAAATTATCAAGACGACGACGTCGTGCAGAGCACGATACTTACAAAATCGATAAAACAAATTTGACCTCAAAAATAATTGGTGGTTCAATTCAATGACCAAATTTCAAGTCAATCGGATGAAAATTGATAATTTTTGAAATTTGGCCGATGACCTTTTGGCCAATGTTGACCTGAAAAATAATTGGCTAGTTGAATTCAGTAATGTGAAATAAAAATACTCTTCAAACTTTTAAGTCAATCGGATGAAAATTGAGGATTTTAGAAACGCCACATTTGTTGTTGACCTTTTGGGCGATGTTGACCTCAAAAATAATTGACTAGTTGAATTCAGTGACGTGAAATAAAAATCCTCTTCAAACTTCAAGTCAATCGGATGAAAATTGAGGATTTTAGAAATCTCACTTCAGTTGTTGACCTTTGGCCTATGTTGACCTTTTGACCTCATAAACAATAGGCTTCTTGCTGATGCCAAACTCCACCATGTGATGAAGTTTCGTGAAGATCGGTTTGAAATAGTGACCTGTAGGTGATAAACAGAGACAGACAGACAAACAGACAAACAGACAGAATAACAAAATCGACAAAAATCTTCGATTCTGCAAGTAATAAGTGCTATACGTACTTTGACTGCAACAATATAAGGGAATAAGTTGTAGATTATGGCAGCTAGCACTTGTTGTTCACCCAAATCATTGCCTTCCCCTCCTGTGATGATAAACAAACAGGGTTTCAGAACATCACTGACCAAAGGGCTGCTGCAGCTGATGAAGCTGACCCTCAAAAAGGCCGTGCTGAAACAGCCATGTCTCTGGAATTCACGGAAAGCCTGGCACAGGTATCTTTTCTGCTCAAAGTTTGGAGACCCATCTTCTTTTGTTTCTCTCCTAAACTTTAAACATTCGTGGCCAAGTTTGACTTGCTTCAAATTACGGGAGGATTTTTTTGGCTTTTATCCGTTTTTTAATTAAATCACTTCCCTTGCAACGGACTTCTTTGCAGAAGGAGGCCATTAAGCCCATTAAGTTGCCAACCTATGGTGGTTTGTCTATGCTCTATTCTTTTAGCATAAAATGCTGAGCATAAAGCAAGGAAGCAACACGTACCATTTTTACCTCCGCCCTCAAAGGTGGACAGAGGTTATGTTTTCACCCCTGTTTGTTTGGATGCGAGCAAGTATCTCAAAAAGTTTTATATGAATCAAGATGAAATTTGTAGACAGGTCAGGTGTGTGACAAGGACAAATTGATTCGATTTTGATGAAGATCTGAATCCAGATACGAGAATTAAAAAAAAAATTTTTGAATGATTCTTCACCATTGAGAGATGGGGACAAAAACTATGCACATCATGATATCTCAAAAAGTTGTGGACGAGTTATGACAAAAGTCGGTGGATGAGTCGGTTAGGTGACAAGAACAAACCAATTCGATTTTGCTGAAGATCCGGATGCAGGTCCAGCCTACCAGTGGGATACAAAATGTAAACTGTTCAGCCTCGCAGAGGTATTCGCTCTACCGAGTGCTGCTGTAGTTCGTCTTTGATACGACTTTGAAACAGGGTTCAAATCACCAACCAAGCAGACTCAGAGCAGATACTCTAACCATTAGACCACCATGTCTGATAACTGATATATAAGCTTGTGGTCTATAGATTTAATTTTTTTTTAATGTGAAACCAAATTACTCGGTATATTTACAATAATGAAATTGTAAGGGACAGTAACTATAAGATCAGCAGTGTGAACAAAGATAAACAGCAAGGATTGAGATTTCAGAGAGAAGCTCCGAAGCAGAGATGAAAACAAATATCAAATGTGCATAACATAAAGTTACTCAAGTGAGCAAACAATGGATTGCATTTCTTTTGTTTTTTAACCATGCATAACCTTGGGAGAGTAATTTTGAAAGAAAAATACAAGAGATATCTGGTCTCAACTCCAGTACATGGACCTGCTATTTCATGAGCCTGCTCACAGGTGGGCCTAGCAATGAGATACAATAGCCTTTTAACATGTTAAAAAGGTATACGTCATTGGGTCTTTAAATAAAATATATATATATATATATATATATATATATATATATACAAACAAATACAACTCGTCGCTTCGCTGATGGAGACAAGATAGGGGGGGGGAGAAAGATGTAGGGTGAGAATGGGAAGGGGAGGCAGAGAGGATGAGGGAGGGGGAATTAGAGGGAAGGTGGGGAGAGCGACACCTCACCAAATGTTGCTATTCACTGCGGAAGGTGTGTGTGTGTGTGTGTGTGTGTGTGTGTGTGTGTGTGTGTGTGTGTGTGTGTGGGTGTGTGTGTGTGTGTGTGTGTGTGTGTGTGTGTGTGTGTGTGTGTGTGTGTGACACACACACACACACACAATCAAGAGAGCGACAGGTATGGGAGGAGAGGGGGGAGCTACAAGGGGACAGAGTGAGAGAGAAGGGTGGGGGAGGAGAGGAAAAAAAAAAGGCAGATGAGGGCTGGAGGTGAGGTTAGCAAAGAGAATGATATGTGATGCTTATTGACCAAACACGAAAAAAAAAACTCATCAGAACAGCTGTACACACAACAACACAACAGAGTTTGTAAAATAATCCCCTGGCACATCTGCAAAAACTTTGATATTCCCATTCCAGAAAATTAACATTAACAAAAAGCAATCACTGGAAACATGGAAGGCTCACTGATGACCTAATGATTCCATCGGGCGTGAACACCGAAAACAAAGCATTGTGACCAGATATCATACTTAGGTGCAAAAAAAGAGAAGGCATTGCTAATTGAGGTGTTAATACCAGTGATTTTGGACTAATGATGCAGAAATCAAGAAAATGACCAAACACCAAGACCTCAAGCTTGAAGTAAAAAGATCCTGGAACCTGAAGAATGCCAAAATTGTCCATGTGATGACGAAGAACCTCACAGGAATGATGAAGAAGAACCACAAATATATTAAACACCATCCCTGGGAATATTATTACAGACGAACTATAGTTGGATGCCGTTCCTAAGCTGAGTAATGATCCTGAAGAGAGTCCTCGGCTCAAAACTTTGAAAACAGAAAACTTCACAGCTTGGTCCATGAATCGTGACGCCTTCCTGAAATGAAGGTGGCTACGCACGCACGCACGCACGCACACAGTCTAGGAGCCAGGCCACATTTAATTAGACTATTGAGCACAAAAGCTTCAGTGATATGAAAGCAAACGACCATCAGTGCTGACCCAGAAAAGCCAATTCTTAAGTTTTTCTCGGTCAGCCGAAGACCTTTGGTGCCCATTTAAAATGGTGCCAAATTTCACTTTTGTTTAGACTTTTGAGCACAAGTGTGATTTTAGGTGTATGAAATCCTTATGCGGCCCTTTCTCGGAATCCATAACTTAAGAATGCGCTTAGGTCAGCCTAATGAGCTTAAGAACGCCACTAATTAGCACTAATTATCATTTTAATTAGACTTTTGAGCACAAGATCGAAACATGTCGCAAATGAAAGATTAATGGAAAACAAGACAGAATATATCACTTAAGAATGCAATTAAGTCAGCCGAAGCACCTTAAGAATCAATTAAAGGTGATCAACATCAACCAATTGTTGCCAATGCAAAGTTAATCAATGTTGCTCAGCCACACCTGAAACTTATATTTGTGTATTCCAATAGTCATGGTTATTTCAGAAATACTGTCATAATAAACATCGAGGTCAGCCTAATGAGCTTAAGAACACCACTAATTATCCCGCTCTCTCCCGATATTGGAATCGTCCGGTTTGTTTCTCTGTTTGTTTGTCTGTTTGTCTGTCCGTTAGCAACTTTACGGCAAAACTGCTTCAGCAAACACTATCAAATTTAATCCACAGGTGGGCAATGAACCTTGGACGACCCTATTAACTTTTGGGTCCAATTGGATCAAAGGTCAAGGTCACAAAAAGATCAAAATCGTTTTTCGCTCATAACTTCGTCAAAAATGATCTGATTTACTTCAAACTAAGCTTATAGTGAACCTTATTCCATTTGTCACTTATAATCCTACCCATTCCTATAGTAAAAAATGCATATTTGTGAAGATCGGTAGGGTCCGAAGTTTTGGGGGTCATGGTCAGGTCAGGTATGGGAGCATGTGCCAGAACAGCGCGTTGCTGCGTCCACTTTCCGCCGGTACTCCAGGGGCCTCCGTCTGGCCATCCCCCAGGCAGATGCCAGGCCCATCCCCATCTCCTTGAGATGCTGGTCAACCTGCTGCAACCACGAGGCACGTGGTCGGCCCATTGGCCTCCTCCACTCACGAGACTCCCTCGCTGAGAGAATCTGGTGAGCAGGATCAGCGTCAGGAAAACGAGCCAAATGTCCATACAGCCGCAACTGACGCTCACGGACCATGCAGGTAACAATTCTCATCAGAGTCTCTCAGCAACCGCTCGTTGGCCACAAAATCGGACCAGCGATAGCCAAGGATTCTCCGAAGAGACCTGGTACCAAAGGAATTAAGTCTCCGTCTCAGATCCTTGGTCAGAGTGCAAGTCTCGCATCCATAGAGCAAGCCTGGAAGCACCAAGGACCTGAAGACTCAGACTTTCGTCCTCCCGCACAGGTACCGGCAGCGCCACACCCCATGATCCAGTGAATCCATGACCCCCCAGGCCCGACCCAGACGTCTATTGACCTCTGACTCACAGCCAGCAGAGACATGAATATCACTGCCAAGGTAAGTGAATCTCTCCACGACCTCAACATCCTCACCACAAACAGACACAGACAGGACAGCAGCATCCAAGATGTCATTGAAAGCCTGGATCTTAGTTTTGACCCAAGAAACCCGTAATCCCAGCGGCTCCGACTCCTCATTCGGCACCTCGAGGGCCCCCAAAAGGATATCTAAAGTCTCCGCAAAGATGACTGGATCATCTGCGAAATCAAGGTCCAAGATCTTGACATTCCCAAACAATGCACCGCAGCTTGATCTTTCCGACATCCTCTGTAAAAATCCAGTCCATACAAGTGCTGAAAAGTGTGGGGGCCAGTACACACCCCTGACAAACTCCAGTAATAAATGGAAACAAGTCAGAGATGGTACCACCACACTTCACAGCACTCTTGGTACCAGAGTTGAGTTCAGACATCAGATCGATCAGTTTTGGTGGCACCCCACGAAGACCAAGAATCCTCCAGAGGGCATCCCGATTCACTGAATCGAATGCTTTACAGAGATCAACATCGGCTGCAAGCAGCCCCTGCCAAAACTCTCGTCTGCGTTCGGAGAGGACACGAAGAGCAAGGATACGGTCAATCGTTGACCTCTTTTGTGTAAAGCCTGACTGCTCTGGACGCTGGTGCTCAAGCAGATGGTGGCGAACCTTATCAAGAATTATCCGAGCAAAGACCTTGCCCGGCACTGAGAGCAGCCTCACCCCTCGGTAGTTGTTGCAGTCTTGGTGATCACCCTTCCCTTTCCAGAGAGGGACAACAAGGCCCCTCTTCCAATCAGTGGGGATGATGCCTGTGTTCCAGGCAGAGCACAAAATTGCATGCAACGACACGAGTGCAGCATTTTCACCAGCCTTGAGAAGTTCAGCATGGATGCCACAGATCCCTGGAGCTTTACCCCATTTCAACAGGTTCACCGCAGCCCGTGTTTCCACAAGCGAAGGTGGACCACAGTTGATTGGAGGGTCAGCAACAGGGATTGTAACACCCTTGACGTCCAACTCGACAGCTGGGGGATCAGCCCGGTACAACCGCTCAAAGTAACCGGCCCAGCGGGCCTTCACTTCAGACTCCTCTGTCATGAGCCTACCACGCTCTGCTCTAACTGCAGTGCTCCGAGGGATGGGCTTGGATGAACGCAATGCGCGAATTCCCCTGTAAGCGCGACGAGAATCACCAATCCGCAGGTGATGCTCTACCCCCTCACAGATTCCTCGCACATAGGCCTCCTTGTCCACCTTTGGTGCACGTACCGTTTTATGCCTCAGCTCCCTGAACAGCTCAGCTCTGTCATTCAGCCTGGCCCTGCGACTCTGGTCAATGGTATCCAGTGTCCCTTGAGACAAAATTCTTCTTTGCCCTGCGGTGAGCTCCAAGACATCCACCGGCAACATCAAGGACGGTGGTCTTGAAGGCACTCCACAACTCTTCAGGATCCCCCAAAGCACCCAGACACCCCCAAATGTACACTCAGCCTGTTCGCAAACTCCTCAGCTACTCTCTCATCCTTGAGCTTGCCAACATACAGCCTCGGCTGAGATGGTACCATTTTCCAGGATTTAAGGTGCAGCTTTAGAGTTGCTACAACAAGCCGGTGGTCAGTATTGAGGAACTGAGCACTCTGGTAGACCCTGCAGTTCTGAATCATCCTCCAGCAACCGTCAACGAGGACATGGTCAATCTCCTTTGCCACACCGCCAGAGTTGGAATACCAAGTCCAGCGATGAGCTTGTGGGTGCTGAAACCATGAACCAGCCACCCTAAGTCCATGACTTCTTGCAAAGTTAAGGAACTTAGTGCTATTCTGGTTCATAGTTCCTGACCCATGGAAACCAATGCATGTCTCACCTATCAGTTCCAGTCGATGCATTGAAATCCCCCAAGACTAGACGTGTATCTCGTCTGGGGCATTGATCAACCACAGACTCGAGCGTGGCGTAGAATGTGTCCTTCACGGTGAGGTCACGTGCCTCAGTTGGAGCATAGACAGAGACCAGGGAAATGACACCGAAGGAGTGACAAATCCTTTGTCTCATAATGCACTCGTTGACCGGTGTTACCTCAATTATCATTGGGGTTGGCTTATTGGACACAGCTACAGCAACTCCTTGAGTATGGTAACCATCAGAGCGACCAGACCAATAGTAGGTGTAACCACCCACCATTATCTCACCGCAATCCAGTCTCTGAACCTCAGAGAGTGCTGCAATACCAATGTCCAAACGCTTGAGCTCAGATGATAAGAGACAGGTGATCATCCTCTCTTAGGGATAGGACATTCCAGGCACCCACCCAAAGGGACCGCCTCAGGTTAACCCAAGGAGACCGCCGTCTGGTGGACGACACCTCAGCACCACTCCGACACACTCTCCCACAATCTGACCCAGGGATGTTACCCCGTGGTTTCTCTCCTTTCATCAAAGATTGGGGGTCCCGAAGGCTTTGCCCCAATCCCGTCATCTGGTGAGCTGCCCAGCGAAGGGGAAGCTGCACAAGAGGTATTCCCACGGAATTGGGTTTTCAGAATTTAATGCGTTTTTGTGTTTTGCGGAATGAAGGGTTTTACGGTGGCCGGAGTGCAAATCCTGCCACCAACCTCCTAATAAAAAGTAACCAAACTGCAGGAGGACGTCCGCAGACACAGTTGGGCACTAGACATCGATGGCCGTTGGCTCACAAGGAGCTCCTCCGCCATTTGACAGGTTTTGTTTTTAATCCTGCTGGGTGTCCATATCCAAACACCCTCTTCACCAGAAAACCTGGTGGGGCAGACGGTTTAGTCGCCGACAACCCGACCATGGAACAGATTAGTACAGGTTTACATGATACCTGTAGCAGATCACAGATCTAACCTGACCTGACACTGTCATGTCAGGTCATCGGTAAAAATTACAAATTTTCCGTTAAAACTAAAACATGGTTACGAAAATACAACTTTATGGGAAAACGGCTGGCTCAAACACTGTCAAATTGTATCCACAGGTGGGTAATGAACCTTGGACGACCCCATTAACTTTTGGGTCCAATTAGGTCAAAGGTCAAGGTCAGGTCACGAAAAGGTCAAAATCGTTTTTCGCTCATAACGTTCAAAAATGATCCGATTTACTTCATACTAGGCTTATAGTGAACCTTATTCTATTTGTGACTCAAAATCCTAACAATCCTCTCGTGAAAAATGCATATTTGTGAAGATTGGGGTTAAGGATGTATCAAATTTAAATTTGATCCCCAAAATAACTTTATGCCTTAAATGGGTGGGATTTGTTGTGCCTGGCACCACTTGTTATCACTTTAATTAGACTTTTGAGCACAAAAACGAAACAGGTCGCAAATGAAAGTCGAGTGAATAACAATATAGAATATGTCACTTAACAACGCGATCAGGTTGGCCGAAGTACCTTAAGAATCAATGAAAGGTGACATTTATCACCTTTAACTTATTGCATTAGTCGCAATTTCTTGGTATGGTGAAACTTTTATCGGTAAAGCGCGACCATCACGAAAGTACGATTGGTTAGTAACTCAAAAGTCATGGTTAAAAACACAGTCGTAGTATATAGATAGTAATACACGGTCATTGCAAAAACATAAACTAAGTCAAACTGATGAGCTTGAGAAACACATTGTAACCCACACTGATTATCACTTCGATTTTTCACTTGAAAATTGACAAATTTTGTCAATATTTTCATGCACTCCCACACGACCAAGGAATAATTAATTTTGATGTTATACCAAAACCTGTCAACAACATAATTTATATTTAATCATTTGTTTTATCATCTGATGAAATTGAAATATTTTCGTCATCGCTGGAAGTGGTCTATTCATCCTGACTGTCATCTTCAATTTGTAGTTTCTCAGGGAGCTGTGGACCTTCGAAACAGATGATTTCGTACCTTTTGTTCTTAATCTCCCATCCTTTGTCCGGAGCTTGCTGTATTATGGCCTAGTCAGCACTCGACCACATCCTCGCTACAAATGGTGATCGCTCAAGATGGAGCAGGAACTCTGCTCTGCAGGGTGGAAGGATGCTGGCATCAACGCCTTTCAGTCTGTGGAACGGGTTCATTGACTTCACCGAAGGACTGTAAGCCTTTTCGAATGCTTGATACCGTACGCGGTTCAAAGATGTGGCCGTCTTGTATCCGTACATGGTACACGTAAACGCTTCGATCGCATGTACAGTAGATGCATTACATCCACCATCACGGGACAAACTCAAGAATGCTTCTTTGAATTGTTCACTCTTCTCCACGTTTGATGCTGGACGTATCTTCCCCATCCTTACAAATGCTGAATTATAGTCACATCCGGTAAAGGCGTGCAAGGCAGGAAGTGCAGCACACATCTCTGGTCCCATTTGATGTGCTATGGTCGATATATTGATATATCGCCGATTCTTCCCTGTTTCTGTATCCATCCATATTTTTGCCGCAAACTTTTGGCAATGATGCAGGAGGATTTCACAGATGTCTGTATCAGAAGCTCTTACTATGATATTACCCGTGATTCCTTGAGCTGACATGGCAGCAATGTGGAGAATGATACGGGTATCAGCCTCATGATGATTGCTCTTTAACGAATTGACGTCTTCTTGCACAACTTGGCCATTTCGGCTGGCTATATGAACACATCTGTCGTTGAAGCCAACGAACAAGTCGTGCTCACCAATTATAGGTCCATACTCAGCTTTTCCCCATTCATGTGCTAGAAACAGGGGCAGTTGGCACTTGAATGAAGTAGACTTCAAAGCATCCTTGAGTTTCAGTCTTGCTTGCTCAGGGCCTGTAATGTTGTATGTTCCTTCTCTGTTTATCCTCTCCACATCTTTGATTGATGGAGTATCGTACGTATCGAATAAGATGTCAATGCGACCTTGACTCAGGGCTGCAGCCTGTATCAGGATGCTACGAGCAAGGCCTCCGTAGGTCCTTGGTAGATTGGGTGGTAATGCGTGCAATAGGAAATTACCGTCAATCACACATGCATCGACTGTGGATGGTACATCAGATGTTACTTTTCCTTCCAGGGGCACGGTTGTCATCCCTTGTTCAATCGAATGATCGATCTCCTGATCATGTGATGAAATCATCTCCACATCTGAAAAATGTTGACATCGCTGCCTTATTTTCTATCAAATTTGCGTACTATAGCGGACCGATACTTCGAATGTCCAATCAGCTAAAAGTATCACATTGTTGATGAATTTAAGACAAAGAATATGCATCATCTAACAGCCTGAAACTGAGCATTTGGAAATTTCCATTCAAATGTCATCACAACATACATTATCGATGAATCCACCAAAGTACTCACCTCCTTCATCTGATTCCATTACTAGTTGGAGAGTCGATGGCTAGAGAATCGTAGTCTGCAGTGCGCTGCACCCTCAGAAGTCACCAGAATCGACAAAAACACATGTTCATTAGAGATGGCTCTCCGGCAGAACCTGCCATCTCAGCGATGTACCAGACCTAAAAAGTTTTGGTGCCGCCACCAATGTTTAGTTTGGGTTTGGGTTCGAAACTATGCAGTTATAAAAAAAAGGGAAGTAGTTTCGTTTTCTGTTGGGCGTTCAACAATGGGGTTGCGCCGAGCAACTTTGGTTTAAGTTACAATAAAGTTACCATTGGTTAGCGTTAACCACTTTAATTGATTTTTAAGGTACTTAGGCTGACCTGATTGCGTTCTTAAGTGACATGTTCGATATTGTTATTCACTCGACTTTCATTTGCGACACGTTTCGTTTTTGTGCTCAAAAGTCAAATTAAAGTTATAATTAGTGGTAATTAGTGGCGTTTTTAAGCTCATTAGGCTGACCTAAGCGCATTCTTAAGTTACAGATTCCGATAAAGGGCTGCATAAGGATTCCATATACCTAAAATCACACTTGTGCTCAAAAGTCTAAACAAAACTTTTCTGGGTCAGCACTGACGGTCATTTGCTTTCATATTGCTGAAGCTTTTGTGCTCAATAGTCTAATAAAATGTGGCCTGGCTCCGAGACTAACACACACAGTTCTGTTCTGGTAATACAGTTTATATACATACACATGCATCAAGTATTTAAAAACAACAAACACAAAGATTTACCTTGAAACAGAGTTCTTTGAAAGAGGATTTGAAGTGGGAAATTAACAAAATTCAATTCAAAAATATATGAAGGCACAGAACACAAAATGTCAATCTCCGCTCTATGCCTTCACAGCAAGATCATGGCAAACGCCTGGTCAGACAGACCTTGTTTTTATATATGCATCGATGTCGAAGTGAGGGGTGGATTATATTAAAAGATCGCACAAAATGGTAAAACAAAACGATGTCCTATAAAAATAATCTCTATCTCAATCTCTATCTCTATCTCTATCTCTGGAGAAAGACCCAGATTTGTTGTTTCAGTGAGGGAAAAAGCCACTTGGAACATTGGTCTCATAGAATATATTGGTGAAAGGGTTGGTGGACAGAGGCACATTTAATTTAAACTTTAGTTTTTCAATACGTTGATGTCAGATGTACCAGACATGCTTCATTTCTATGATGGAAATGTATAGGTATGACTGAAAATGAAATGTGGAGTGTCCCTTGATAGTAGCATCTTGGTTCTGCCTTTCACCAATGCAGGATATCGAGGAGACGCTGAATTCTGCTTTGCAGCAGTTGAGAGAACTCGAGCAACAGAGCTCTACGCGGCATGCTCCAGATCTTGTGCTGGACACCTTAGCCGAGCCTGACAGGCCTTCCACTGTGCCTGAACCTCTGCAAACCCATTCGCCATCCCATCTCACCGTATCGCCCACGCAGATGCCTGTACGAAGGATGGGTGTTCGGGCACTTGGACCTGTTGTCTGGCCCAAACCATTAAACCAAACCACCGGGCAGGGAACGGCAAGCCAACGGGCCTCCCCTGTGCACAGAATTTACAAAGAGAGCTAGGACACGGAGGCAGTCAAAAGTTAAAAGACAATTAAAAAATAATATTGCAAAGAAAGTTGTTCTGTCGGAGGAATGAACGTGGAGATTCATGAAGAATGTCATAGATGTGCCGGATTTATTCTTGCAGGATCCCACAGTTCATTTAACTTTTAAGGGATACCAATGTCAGCGATAATAAACCTCAAGGAAGTAAGAGTATGTAAAGAATCTGGATTACTTCTTGCACTGCATTTTATAGAAGGCTTGGACACATTGCTGTTCAAAGTTGAATGCAGGTACAATGGAATTTGCTTTTCACTCAGTACACAGAAGTGCCTCGAGTTTTGTAAACCATGTGCATCTATTAAATAAACATACTTTGCAAACTGTTAACTAAACATTTCCTTAATTAAAGGGACACAATATCAATAAGTACAAACAGCACCTCCGGCCTATTCTTGCAACCATATCCTTGTTTAGACACGTGCTAATTGAAAGTTGAAAGCAAAATTAGCCTAATCAATTGTTGCTCTCTTTCCTACAGTGTCTCAGGCTCATGGAGAAGCTTGTACATACATCGTGTGAAGGATAAAGAAAGGAATAGATCAGTGTATGTTTGCATGAATTAAAAGGAAAATAGACAATAAACAAATCAACATAGTATGGTATTTGAACTTGAGATCCCAGCAACATGACTGAAGTCTGCAAATGGGAATGCCAAACAGGCCAACTACAAGGGTCGGCATGAAAGTAATGCCTCGTATTTTTCAGTTCATAACCAAAGCGGTCAGAAAGCGACGCAAGATCACAATGAAAGGTTTGCATCTCCCACACATTTTAAGTGGAACAGCATGACCATCGGTCATGTGACGACATCACACCATGCTTTCAAGATGGCTGCTCTGCTCGATATGCATACGAAGCAGAGAACAGTTATTGAATTTCTTACTGCAGAAGAGGTTCCTCCAGTGGATATTCATAGGAATTGAAAGAATTTGTACGGTGACTCTACCACTGATGTGAGCGCCATTAGACGTTGGACAAAGCGTTTCAAGAGTGGGGAAACCGATATTGACGACAGGCCTCAAGTGGTTGGTTGGCCTGCAACTGCAGTGACACCGGAAAACAAGTCGGATTGATGTGCTCATTAAAATTAATTGCAGGAGACTGACAAGTGAAAAAATTTCAAATTCGCCACATATATGCATGTTCCCTGGAATTATTACCCTGTGTGTGCAGCAGTCAATTTCTCGCACAAACTCTGTCTAACAGTCAATTCCAATGATCGAGGAACCACTTGATTTCAATTTAATTCCACATGTTAACACTAGAACATGAATCGGAACACAAACTGGCGGTTTTGCAGTACTTTGGATCTGAATTTGGCAAATTGTATGGAATCTCATTCCGATCGTGCAGGCACACTCGTGGTATAACAATTGCTTCAGTCTGTGGGTCAATCAAACAAAACTGAAAATCATTCCAAACAGAAATTTACTGATATTGGGGTTGTCATAAAAGACACAAACAACAAGCACGAACAACTAATTTAACGTGTTGAATAAGGTGATGTAAAAGAAGGTGCATCAGTGATGGTAAACTTCCGATTCAATGGTTTGTTTTTTTTCTAGAGCCATTAAAACTTATTTTATTTCAAATGAATTCTATATTTGAACACTGGAGAACACAAACTGCCTTGTTTGCATTTTCAAAAGGCTGTTTAGTAGTACTTTGGCAAAATTGTTCGTCTCGACCAATCAAACTTGCTGATAAAAAAAAAAAAAATCAAACTATGAGGGTGGGTGGAGTAACAGCAAGATTCAGACAAAATGGCACCACATAGCAATGCAACGACAGAGCTAACTTTGTCCAAAATATATTGTTGCGGATCTGGGGGTGAGGGGGATGGGGCTCGGACAAGTGCGTCGATCACTGTCCGTAGCAAGTTTGGGTTTTCGCACCGGACTCTCGCTTCGTGTCGCACCAAATATTACAGATTCGGCGCCACCCTCACCACCGCCGTCTCCGGGGTTATAACGCCGGCTGGTTCGGCAAAATTCTCGGGTTACGCGTCTCGAACCTCGATACCAAAATACACCTGCACCTTGCCAGCTGGGGAATAGACCCCGGTTACAGACTGGTTTTGTCAGAGACCGAGCGGAGTGTACCAGTCTGTAACCATTTTCATTTTTATATCCAAATTGAGCGGATCGTTCCTCGACGCGGCACAAATTAATTCAAAGTGGCAACTTCATACGAATCAGCCAGATTTATTGGGGACATCGGGGAACACGACACAAACAAAGCATTCACGACAATGTTATAATTACTCTATAACCCGTTCTTAACTAGGGAGCTACAGATTATGGGTTTCGAAGGGAGCTCTAACGAGATAAGCCTTAAACGACATTCAGACAAGACATGGACAGCATGCAGACAAGACAGAGTACTTGGTGATGTTTCATGGACGAGAGGAAAGTGTCAAAGGCACGAATGTGGCTCGTGACAAGCTGATGTCCACGGATTTGAGCCCCAAGCTCGAGCACGCCGCGTGGCAAGATGGCGGCGCCGTACTCTTTCTTCTCAAGGCACCGCTTGCGCACGCCCTCCTCAGCGTGTTCTGACCACGCGCAATGTCGACGGCACAAGACCGTCAGATCGATGGTGGGTCTCAGCTGGTTTCTCACAAGATCCAGCTTTTCTTTCTTGGCCGACGGCAGACTCGACCCCCGGGTTCAGTTCCTGCCGATCCCAGACTCAGCGCACTCAGGTTCAGCTACTGCCGATCGCAGACTGACCTCGGTGCTCTCAGGTTCAGCTTCTGCCAATCGCCGACTGACCTCGGTGCTCTCAGTTCCACCTTTGTCCAGCACACGCTCGCCTCCAAAAACCTACTGCTCATCCAGCAGATCGCGCCTCGACACTCGTCGTTTCTCTCTTGCCTTCCCGGCACACGCTCGCCTCGAAGCAGACTAGTTATTCCCTTCTCCTTTTCGGCGCTCCTTCGCCTCAAAGTCGACTGCTGACTCACACACCACCAGATATATTCAGCCAATCGCACCACACCGGCACTCAGTTTCACCACCGTCTTCCCGGCCGTCTGCTCGCCTCTCAGTTTTTAACCACCTTTTCTTTTTGGGGCGTGCCCCTTTTACGAACCCGACAAACTTCTCCCTTCAGTTTCACTTCCTTCTCTAGGCCACTCCCTCTCAGCCGACTGGGCGGGGCCTTGTCCGGAGAGGGGAAGAAAGAAGAAGAAGAAGCTCTCGGTACACCACCACTGCACAAACAAATAACAGCCTGTGACACCACCAAACACACATGTAACATCAAATTACCGAACAACCTGGCTAAACATGCATTTAATGGGGGATCTGGGCTAATCCTATATTTAATAACCCACGAAGGGCCATTTCCGCAACACGACCCCCACCTTCCTCCCGAGGCTCTCCAGAGCCTCCATCTGGGGCAGCCCACAGCAATGGCCCTGTCTAACATACAGCACAGTTCTTCCATTTACTCTAACCCACAACATGGGAAGCACTTAACTCCAAAAAGCAAAGTGTCACGGTAAGATTGGCATGTCCCTATCCTAGTGTGTCGGGTCACCAATCTAACAAACAAATTCACACTCTATGCACACTACTTAACATTCTAATTATGGATTTGAAAGGGAGGGAATTCAATTTTACTTTTAACACCAACATTTGCAGAGAAGTAGGACATTCAAAGGTTCAAAGTTCTTTCACGTGCTCGCTCCTTCATGCCCCCTCCCGGCAGTATTGTCCATTCACCCCTGAGGGTCTCCTCACTTCGTGGCCTTATTGGCCTCTCACCAGGTGAGTTCAGTCGGCTCAGTGGCCTAATCTCACAGAGTTCTTTGGCCCACTGAGCCCACAAAATGGTATGAATCTTCGGCCGCAACGGCCCACAAAATGGCATGAATCTTCGGCCACAACGGCCCACAAAAGCACTTTGGCCTCAATTGCCCACAAAAATGCTTCGGCCCATCTGGCCTACTCACAAGCAGCAGCAGGCAACAAGCCCTGCATTGGACAGCAGGTGACACAGCAATGTTGGCACGGTGATATCAATGGTAAGCAAATGCAGTTTGGAGGCGTTCTGGAGGACGCAAATGGGTGTGATGACCTCAGACCAGGTGAGATGGAGTGTACCCTTAACCTTCCTTGCCTGACTTGTTTTGGTTGTTCTCTTTTTTTTTTTTTCTTTTCTTTTCCCCCATTTACAGACAGGATGGTGTGTTTCCTACTCAAACGTTATTTCATGGGTGTGTGCTCATCACATAGTGGTTGCCTATCTGGCACTTGGAGAGGGTGACCTAGCCTGGCCCTTGCTAACAAATTTTCCCATCAACACTACTCGTAGCAGGTGTCACACATGAATGGTGCAGAGGAGAGTCCATCAAACCGAACCATTTACTTTTAGCTCCAGACAATGCACCAAACCCTGCTATGGCAAGAATGATCCTCATGACCCATTTTTCCCGACCTGGAACACTGTTCCATACTATTAAACCTGGGCAAGGCCCTTATTTGTCTTTTTTTCATTTGGTGGTGCTCAGCTTAACTCGCTGGTTGGGGAGTGTGACTACTACTAGGCCTCTTTGCCTGCTTCCAATCGGGGGTGGAGGACACCCAGCAACCTCGGGGCTCACCTGAGCGTGCTTCTGGCGCTCCTAAGGGGTGGCTCTCTCTAGCACCCACACTGTGCTCTCATAGCACCCATACTGTGCTCTCCTGGGACCTCCGACAGCCTTCACCTGCCAGAAACCCCCCAAAGCCCTGGTGCCCTATTTCCTGACTCACCAACTTCCAATACAATGTCACACTCCCAGCCAGTACCCCCATACCTTGGCCTGCACCGACCCCTCGCAGTCTGCCTGCACAATGGAACAGCAGCCAGAATCCATGTCAAATCCTCTAAGTCCCCCTAACCTACACTAACTTGGTTAGGAGACTCCTACTGACAGGGTACGTTGTTTGCACTCACTCTCCTCATTTGCACAATCACGCCATTCACCCAAACACTTTAGTCATTCATGCCACAGTGCCGCACACCCAGTCCACAACACCATCCAACACCTTTCACTTTTATGTGAAAACAAAAACACACCAGTCCCTCGGATCCCCCTTGATCATCAAATTTAACTAATACACTTTTTCATCAAACCCCAATCAATTTGTCACTACGTCCGTCGTCCGTTGGCCTCCTTCATACTGCCCTAATCGTTTATTTCCCACAATTTAAACGAAACATCAAAATCTCTTCACCAGCCCCATGGAACCTGTGCATGGTTCCAACCAGGCATTTCGGTCTTTCGTCAAACAAGCCACTCTGTCATCCACTTGTTTCAGGCGTTTAACGCTCTGCCTGTAATGTCTCCACCACTCTTTTTTCAATAATCACCCAAATCCACTCGTGCCACTCTTATGCCTTCTGTCATCTCTCAATTTGCAATCAATTCCGGTTCAATTTTCAATCAAAATTTATTTTCATCCCAATATGGCCTGCTTCTTTGGCTCATTGGAAGGGGTGAGGGAACAAATCCCTCATTACCCATTACATGACCCCGCCGCCTTTCCGCCACGGTTCAAAGGGGTCACGTCTCAAGTGGGGTTGTGGTCCACCCCCTCCTCTTCTCCAGGGTTCACGGAAATCAGGTAAACCCCGATCGGGGGAACGGCCTCCCCCTCTTCCCCAGGGTTCACGGAAATCAGGTAAACCACAATCAGTGTAACGGCCTTGCCCTCTTCTCCATAACTCCCTGAAGACAGATAAAACCCACTCAGCCAGCCAAACCCCTCGTGTGCTGAGAAAGGTTTGAAGACCAAGTGACACACGCCAGTGCCACTTGCTACCCATCTGCGCTCTGCACCAAACTTCCTGTGAGCCTGAGAGAGAAATTAAAATCCAATTTCTAAAGCCTGCTCCTGGATGCAGCACCTCCAACTCTAAGAACCCATGCGGAGCTGTCCATTATGGTTTCCGTCCCCTGGCTCAAGTTCTGTCCTGGTGGCATTTCTATTTTCCCTTGCACCTCTAACCTATTTCCTATGTCACCACTCATTCTATGCTCAGGACTCCCACACACAGCAGGCTCCACACATTCCAAGGTTATGTGTTGACATTCCACACCTTCAACCTTGCCTGCATACTGACCAACTTCCTCGCACTCCAGGGTTACATTCCCGAACGCCACGTGAGTACCCACACACGTTTCAACCTTGGTAGCACACACCAGTGCTGTAATCTGGAGTGGAGGCTCACATCATTCATTCTTAGGCACTCCACACACACATTCAGGGGTCACGCATACGTGCAACCCATCGGACAGAGTCTCTTCATTAACATTAAATTCAATTTCTATCTTAAGCTCCTCGTCTGCACCATGTATGCATGTGCCCACGTAACTGCTTCGTTTCAGAATCACCTCTGTCCGGTCGCTTCTCTCCAGCAGGTTGCTCATCATCGGTTCACCACACTCCTCTGGGGCTGTCAGCTCCACATGCTGGACCTGCTCAAAATGGATTTCATTCGTCAACAACCCCGTATGCTCCCTCAATGTCTCCTTCACCAGGGTTTGCTCTAATTGTGATGTCAATCAAGTCCCGCACCACTAACATAACTCCCTGTTGTGATATCACACATCCCATATTATTATGCTGTTCTACTTCCTGGCTCCATTTTCCTTTCCATTTGAGTCGTTCTTCCTCTCCGAGCCTTTTTAGTTGTTCGTTATCTTTCCCGAGTTTTTCCATCTCCGCGTACTCCAACCTTGCTCTCTCCTTTAGTTGGTCAGTTTCAAATTCATGTTCCTTTTGTTTCCTATTCCACCGTCTCTCTTGTTCTTCTTTCTCCAATCTCATCGTTTCCCTCAATTGGTCGATCTCCCTTTCCTGCTTCATTCACCATCTCCGCGTACTCCAACCTTGCTCTCTCCTTTAGTTGGTCAATTTCCAATTCATGTTCTTTTTGTTTCCTATCCCACTGTCTCTCTTGTTCTTCCTTCTCCAATCTCGTCGTTTCCTTAAATTGGTTACTTTCCCTTTCCTGCTTCATTCCTTGCTCTTTCACTATCTCCTTGTACTCCAACCTTGCTTTGGCTTCTAACTGTTTGATCTGCCCAGTGTAGTTCCTTAACGTTTCATTCTCCGTTCTCGTTCTTTCCTCTCTTATCATTCTCAACTCGTTTTGTAATTCCCTCTCTTTATTTTGGTGTTTCTGTAACTCAGAAGTTTTTTTCCATAATTCCTCTCTCGCATGCTTCCCTCCTCATTTAGTCCATTTTCTCACCGTATTCCTTTATATTAGTTGTTCCAGATATTTCTTTTTTCTTTCTCTCGTCTGTTCTTGGATTTCTCTTATCTGATCGCCTGTTCTTAACTTTACCTTCAGTTGTTGCAATTCCAAATCGTGTTCCCGTTTTTCTCTTCCAGCTTTGTTTTCCATCCTTCTTCCAAGTTCTCCCTATCCTGGGAGTTACTAATTTGCTCTTCCTCTATTCTTTCTTTCAGTTCGCTCTTCTCTTGTTCCAACTCATGGGTACTCCACTCTACTTTCCTCATTTCTCCCTGTAGTTCTTCGAACTGTTTTGACTTTTCCAACAATTCTTCCTTCCTTTGCTCATGATATTTCTCTCTTTTTATCTTCTGGTCTTGGCTCTTATCTGATTGCCTGTTCTTACCTCTTCCTTCAGTTGTTTCAATTCCAAATTGTGTTCCCGTTTTTCCTCTTCCAGCTTTGTTTTCCAGTCTTCCTCCAAGCTCTTCCTATCCTGGGAATTACTAATTTGCTCCTCCTCTATTCTTTTCTTCAGTTCGCTCTTTTTCTTGTTCCAACTTATGGGCACTCCACTACTTTCCTCATTTCTCCCTGTAGTTCCTTGAACTGTCTTGACTTTTCCACCACTTCATGGGTAAAGCACTCTATTTAATCCTTTCTCCACGTAGTCCCAACCCTGTGTTGGCTAAGTCCTTTTCCAGCCCCCGAATTCGTTCCTGTGCATCGGCCAATTGTTGTGACTCCCTGTGCACATAATCCTCCTGAACCTCGTCTGCGTGCCGTTTGCCTCGTCCAATTCAATCTGCAATTCCTCGATATAATTCTCACCACACTCCACATGTTCCAATGCATCCGACAATGTATACGTAGGCGACCTGATTCGTCTGCCACGGCGTATACAGTGTCCTCGTAGCCTGAACCGGTGGGCGGGAGAGTTTCCTTCGTGCTGTGCGGCTCCTTGCACTATTATTAGCCCACTCCCACTTCGTGTCGCGCCAAGGTGGAGCCCCGCCGCCATTTCGCGACTCCATTTTCTTTATAATTTTGAAGTTTTACACCTGATCCGCATAAAATAAAATCAAAGCAAATTTGGACCGTTTCTTCTTCTTCTTCTTTTTTTTTTTTTTTCCTCTCTCTCTCTCTCTCTCTCTCTCTCTCTCTCTCTCTCTCTCTCTCTCTCTCTCTCTCACACACCTCTTGTAACCAACGTTCGTGGTGTGAAATGTACCACAGGTCAAATTATCCCACTCCCGACGACCAGTGTTAAGAATTCAGCAGTGGCGGGATTCGGACGATGGCGTCAATCGCTGTCCGTAACCATTTTGAGTTTTCGCACCCTACTCTCGCTTCGTGTCGCGCCAAATGTTACAGATTCGGAGCCACCCTAACCACCGCCGTCTCCGGGGTTATAACGCTGGCTGGTTTGGCACAATTCTCGGGTTACGCATCTAGAACCATGATACCAAAATACACCTGCACCTTGCCAGCTGGGGGAATAGACCCCAGTTACAGACTGGTTTTTGTCAGAGACCGAGCGGAGTCTACCAGTCTGTAACTATTTTCGTTTTTATATCCAAATCGAGCGGATTGTTCTTCGACGCGGCACAAATTAATTCAAAGTGGAAACTTCATACGAATCAGCCAGATTTATTGGGGACATTGGGAAATACGACACAAGCAATGCATTCACGACAATGTTATAATTACTCTATAACCCGTTCTTAACTAGGGAGCTACAGATTATAGGTTTCGAAGGGAACTCTAACGAGATAAGCCTTAAACGACATGCAGACAAGACATGGACAGCATGCAGACAAGACAGAGTACTTGGTGATGTTCATGGATGAGAGAAAAGTGTCAAAGGCACGAATGTGGCTCGTGACAAGCCGATGTCCACGGATTCGAGCCCCAAGCTCGAGCACGCCGCGTGGCAATATGGCGGCGCCGTACTCTTTCTTCTCAAGGCACCGCTTGCACACGCCCTCCTCAGCGTGTTCTGACCACGCGCAATGTCGACGGCACAAGACCGTCAGATCGATGGTGGGTCTCAGCTGGTTTCTCACAAGGCCCAGCTTTTCTTTCTTGGCCGATGGCAGAGTCGACCCCCGGGTTCAGCTTCTGCCGATCCCAGACTCGGCGCACTCAGGTTCAGCTTCTGCCGATCACAGACTGACCTCGGTGCTCCCAGTTCCACCTTTTACTGGCGCACGCTCGCCTCCAAAAACCGACTGCTCATCCAGCAGATCGCGCCTCGATATTCGTTGTTTCTCTCTTGCCTTACCGGCGCACACTGACCTCGAAGCCGACTACAGGTTTTCCCTTCTCCTTTTCGGCGCTCCTTCTCCTCAAAGCCGACTGCTGACTCACACACCGCCAGTTCTATTTATCCGATCGCGCCACATCGGCGCTCAGTTTCACCACCGTCTTCCCGGCCGACTGCTCGCCTCTCAGTTTTTACCACCTTTTATTTTTGGGGCGCGCCCCTTTTACGAAGCCGAAAACTCCTCCCTTCAGTTTCACTTCCTTCTCTAGGCCACTGGGCAAGGCCTCGTCCGGAGAGGGGAAGGAAGAAGAAGAAGCTCTCAGTACACCACCACTGCACAAACAAATAACAGCCTGTGACACCTCCCGACACACATGTAACGTCAAATTACCGAACAACCTGGCTAAACATGCATTTAATGGGGGATCTGGGCTAATCATATATTTAACTAGAGTGGGTGCACTCGGTAGAGTGCAAAACCTCCGCTGCCAATACTGCAAGGTCACTCAAGTGAACCTGATATCATATTCATTCAATTTGACGTCAACAGTGCTCAGAGTTATAGTTTGCAACTTTCCCTTTTACTTTTAGCTTTTACATACTCAATTCATTCGTCATAACTAGATTCCTTGAGACAGAAATTGATTTTACGTGGGCATATCCACCTGAAGTTCCAAAATCAGCCGCAATTATAATTTAGGCGTTTTTTTTTGTTGGAAATCACTAATAACATGTAGAAATGCAAAAAAAAAAAAAAAAAAATAAATAAATAAATCGAAATTTTGTTGATAAAAAAAAGTTGCAAAAATTTTTTTTTTCTCACAATTTTTTTTTTTGAGGGGGGGGGGTGGAAATCACTTAAAACATGTAGAAATGCAAAAAAAATATTTAAAATATTTCTTCAAAATGGCCGCCATAGCGGCCATATTGGATTTTCGACCAAGTCCAAAATCTAATGGCATAATCCTTGGACCATACCTAATCCCCCCACCAAGTTTCGTTGAAATCCGTCAAGGAGTTTTTCCGTAATACTGTTCACAAACAAACAAACAAACAAACAAACAAACAAGCAGTCATAGACTGGTCCTTTCAAAATCGTCAACTTGACCTCTGACCTTGTCTAATAAAAGCTGTATCGAGAGAAGGTAGCGACGCAAACCAGAAGTTTATACGATGAATCTGTACCAAACCATCAAAAATCGTAATGTCGACCGAAGCAAAAATCTCCATTTCTCCACACAATTATTTAATATTATTTTATCAGTCACAAAACCGTAATATTCGGCCATCCACCAACAATCTTTACATAATCCGACGGCTCAGCGAGTCAGGCATGCGACGATAACCTTTATTGGGATAAAAAATGACTTTTAAACACCATCTTTATCGAAAACACCGTCAGCGCGCACACGGAAAACCTTTACGTGACTCAACGACTCGTCTGCTCGAGCGCGCTGCACCACGTGACGACCCGTGACGCGCGAGTGAAATATTTTTTATACAATCTTAAAACGTCTCCAAAACATCCGATTTTTACCAGAATTTCGACAACCAAGTTTTAAGCGTCCAAAGCGAACGCAAAAACCGAAGACAAAATTAAAATCGAAGTTAAAACGAACTCGTAACGTCGAGCGAAGAAAAAATACTCCATTTCTCCACATGAATTTACGGAATCATTTTTGACCTCACTGTGACCTTGACCTTAGACCGATTTTGACCAAAATCTAATCAACGCTAGCCATCACCCTCCTGAATAACGTGGTGTAATTTGACATCGGTAGCTTCCGTTCGAGTTATCGTGCCTACAAACAAACACACAAACAAACAAACAAACAAACAAACAAACAAACAGAGGACAGAAGTCATCAATATACTTACGAAATCTTTAGATTCCGTAAGTAACAAACAGAAAGGGGTGAAAACAGTAACTTCCGATCTTCGATGGCGGAGGTTAATAACCCACTAAGGGCCATTTCCGCAACAATATGTTTGTTTAATTTGTCATTTCCTCAAAGATCGTTCAAAAATCGTCAGTTTCGCCAAGAAGGGTTGGCAGGAGGTTCATCTCTGGACTATTCCGCATGACCCGTAGGCTTTGTATGGTTGCCATCCTGCCTGTGATTCAAAGTTCGCGAACAATACTGATATAGATTGTGCTCGGAAACGCAAACCCGAGATGGAAAGTGGAGAGAGTATTGACGATGAAATACCGGATGTTCATGACAATCGGGGAGAACCTGAAGAGAGACTTGGCAATAATAACTAGTAAGTGGTATTGATTTACAAGCGAAAGTACCTCATGTGACGGGAAAAGCAAGCAAAAGTACCCGACCTCAATGACAGGAAAGGTTTAAGTTAATTTATCCATTTAAATTATTTTATGGACTTGAAAAAGGTTAATTGCGTTGCACTCTTGGTTTTGACAATGTGTATAACCCCTTCCCTCTCGACAACAACAGCACACCAACCAAAGCTCTGAGCTGCTTATACCACCCACGTGAATTGGGAGTGCAACATAAGGTGGTGGAGGTTGGATTTGTCTAAAAAGAGTGTAGAATGTCCTGCTTGCGAAATAAAATTTGGCATCGACATTATTGATGTCTGTTTGCTCCCATCATTTCAAAAGTGAACGTTGAGCTTTGCCTGCATGCGCAGCTTTTTAAACGCAGCACAGGAAGCGGCCGCCGTAAACGGTAGACAGATGAACGCACGGACAGACACCACGGTTCACATTATATAATAAATAAATAATCGATACGAGTTGGAATGGGTGAGTTGCATAGTATTTTGATGCAAGTTTTCTGTCATTCATGTCGTAATGAAAAATCGAACGTGCTCATTGTCAAAGGCAGAGGGTAGAGAATTATAATTTAACATTGCACAAGTCCACATTGTATGCGGTTTATGAAGGCTCTCAAGGGGCTGTTTTGTCAGTTGGCCTTGTGTGCAGTTTATTTTTCCATAACCCACGAGTAAATGTCGTGGCCTGAGGCCTACTCACATTGTTCACTCCATATGGCTTTCAAAGCACGTGATCTCGCTGGCACAATCGCTGCATGCTATTCTCAGCCTGTCGGACACTGCAAACCTCAACGCCGACTCTTTGAAACCATGCTGCGTCATTGAGGGCTTGACATTCCATACGTGCGTGGTGCGTTGTTTGCGTCATACTTCAGTCGGATAGCATGCAAGTGCTTGACATTGTGGCTCCGTCAAGCTGCTCAAGTGGCTTGTGCAGCTCGAGAGAAAGATTCTCAGGGCATGGTGGAAAAGCACGAGGGAGTCGGAGAGCTTGAGGACTCGATGAGCTTGAGGGAGTCAGGATTGCACAAGGGAGCCCAGGAGCAGATTTACATGAGCGCTAGGGTGCTGAGGATTAAACTAAGTGGTGAGAGGTCATTACCTATGCCACCGAAGGTGGATGGAGGTCATGTTTTTACACCTGTGTGTTTGTCTGTCTGTGAGCAGGATATCTCAAAACGTTATGGATGGATTCGGACTAAATTTGGTGGACAGCTGGGTGTGTGACAAGGACCAATTTATTCGATTTTTCTGAAGATCTGGATACAATAAAATTTTTAAGCAGTTCTTCACCATTGAAAGATCGGGCCAAAAATGATATACAGATAACATGGTCTCAAAACGTCGTACCAGGCAGACTACCCTGAGGGAGACACCATATCTGGTTTGGATGCTTCCTAATAGTGATGGGAAGGTTATATCTGGGGGGAATAACATGCATCCTTGACATAAAGAAAGTTTGCAGAGCACAGATGGGGCTTCATGTATTCATTGGTTGTGACAACACCACTGTCTTTCATGGAAAATGTGCACTAAGAGGCCATTTGACCTCGTTGCTGATGGTGTTTCTCATCATCAGATGTTCACCAAAACTTGGTGAAAACTTTTAGTTTATGAGCCAGTGTAAAATATTATCTGGAGAAATTTGTTTGTGAACTGCATGGGCACAAAGCGGTAGACATCAATGATCTGTGATACAAGATATTCTGCATTCAGGCCAACAAGGAACAAAGCGTTCCACCAAAGGAAGATTCTCCACTGCTTCATTTGAAGTGTTCCAATTACAAAGCAGCCATTCATCGTCATTCTCTTCAGCAACAGATCAATGCATCAAGTCCAAAAGGTTGTGGTTGGATGATAACTGAAATTGAGCGACACTGCATGTCCCTTGATCCTGCCCTAGATGACATAATAAAATATGTCCATTGTGGCTGCAAACATAGCCGATGTGAAAAACACCATTGTTCTCGTCATGCACCACATTTATCTTGTACTGACCGTTGTGGCCGTTTTGACTATCCCATCCATCCATCCATTGGGACGATACTCTGTGCAGAGCATCGGTGCTGTCAAAGCAGTCTCCTGGGCTATTGGGCACAATCCTGGACGGGTCGCCATTCCGACGTAGGATTCTTGAATGGCTCAATCGTCCCAGCGAGCTGGTACTCATTTTGCCAATCGCAGAAAGATGACAGGCTGAGTCATCGCCACCTGGTATTAATTCACTGGCCAAGCAGGATTTGAACTCAGGATCCGAGGATCCCGAGCCAATCACCCTAACCATTAAGCTAACACCAGGCATGACTATCTCAATCTACCGATATAAAACAATGTGTGTTTGTGTATTTGTCTGTCCCCCTTAATAAGGACGATTTGAGTAAGGTTTTCAAGGCCAATCTTTTAATACGACTGTGTGTTCACTCCGGTCTATTTTTCAGGACAAAGAAAAACTTGAAAAACATTTTTCATAAAAGAGTAATTACGTCTCTTCTATTGGAATTGTAGACGGTGACTTGCAATGAGGCCTCATGGGTGGTGTACAGGGGCATTTTCTAAAACAACAACAAAGACAAGGCACATGGAGGTGAAATTCACTGCATGTCATGTGCAATAAGTGCCAAGTAAAACAACCATAGGATGTCTAATAAATAAAGAAGATAAAAGCACACCTGACTCTTGGCTGAGGCTTTAGATTTTGGCAAGCTCACGAGGCTGTTCCGTCAAAATGAAACATCCCAGAAGATAAAGAAAATAGGGTCACATTTGTACATGTCGTGTTTTAAAATAACGCTTCGTGATACGAATTGAAACATCATATCTTCCAGTCCCCTTGACTCTTGAATAAAATAATTAATTGCAAGCCGTCATTTTTAAACAGGCTTTTATAGTCGTACGATTATAACAGTTGAAAAAGTGTCTCGAGAATGTTCTGGATGATAATGATACTGATGATGAATCGTTAAAACTGTCTCATTAAAACTTGTTCGTCTTACTCATGTGGGTCAGGCAGCAGAGAGAAGAAATGAATATTATGTTAGAAGAGAAGAAGATCAGGTCGGGAAATCGGTTTGAGTATCTGGGAGGAACAGTGACCGTGGATGGTAAGTCAGAGGCAAAGGTGCGGAGGAGGATACAGGTGGGTGCGAATGTGTGGAGGAGGGTGGAGGGAGTAATGACAGAAAGATCTCAAGGAAATTTAAAGGGAAGGCTCTGACGCCATGTGTAACACCGGCCTACCTTTACGGTCTGGAGATGGTGGCACTGATAGAGAGACGACAACAGAGGATGCAGGTTTGCGAGAACAACTGGGTGAGGAGGATTGTGGGAGTGAAGAGGGTTGATAGAAGGAGGATGGATGAACTGATGGAGGAGATTGGTGTGCAAATGAGCTTGACGGGGAGATTGGTGAAATGCCGGCTGAGATGGGCTGGACACTTGGTGCGGATGGGGGAAGAGAGACTGGCAAAGAGAGCGGATAGGTAGACCACGGTTGAGATGTGAGGATTGTGAGAGGAGGGATACCAGGAAGGTAGGGGTGGTTGGAGAGTAGAGAGAGTTGGCTGAGAACAGAGGGAGGTGGAGGAGTATCGTGGTCAAGGCAGAGCAAAAGCGTGGTGCCAATGGACCTCACCCCTTATAAAGGGAAGAATCGAGGAAGTCTTACTTATATGGAACCGATTGATTAACTGTATTTAATATTTCTACAAACTTGTTCAATTGCAAGACATTATTATGTGTGCGGTTATCACACCACATGTTAGTTGTCTCGTTTTAATGAGATAGTGTTTAACTAGCGAGGCAGTTCATGTGTCCCAATGCAGTCAAGGGTAAAGAATAGTAAATTCGAAAATGTACTTTTGTTTCCAAAGAAGAGTAAATTCTAAAATGCACTCTTCTTCAAAACAAAGAGTAAATTCCAAAATGTACTTTTGTTCACAAAAGAGTGAATTTGAAAATGCAGTTTATGGGTACCGATGCAGTCGAATAATACAGTTAATATTGTTGTGTTTCTGCGAAACCAGCACTCCCCTGAGGCAATGGTACACAACACATAGCGTTTCTGACAGTTATTTCATTAGTGTTCATTTTAGATAGCCCTTGCCTTATGTGTAGTGGGTTTATGGGTTAGTGTGTATTGTGAGGGATTTAAGTAGTGTTTTTCTTTCCATTCTTTACGTTATTTTGCTTTGCTGCACACACGAACCTCTTCTTCCTTCATGCATGCATACATACACACCAAGGACCATAGTAACAGGGGCAAGTCATGTGCATACATGCATCATAACCCCTTCAAATCACATGCCATTATCCAACAGATGTTACACCTCAGGCTTCACCAGACTCAAACCGCAGCATTGCAACATTTCATGCACCATCAAGATTCCTTTATAAAAATCACCACAACATCGGACCACAACCCAAGCTCGCCTATCTTCGCCATTAACAGCCACAACCACGACACATCAACCACCACGTCACAACTCACCGCTATGCTGCCACTACAAATGCCTCAACCACAGTCACCAACACCGCCGACCACCACGAAACAGGGGGAGTGCAATGTACCATTACAGATACTCGGATCTGCACATTCCAGCATCTAACTTGAAGAGCAACAGTGTGCAAGACTCCGTTCAACGTCATCTGGATAGCCCAAGTGCTCTGCCAATTATGGCACTCATTGGGAGTCTGGTGCACGTTTGTGGCCGGAGAGAGCAACCAAATACCCTGGCATCATGTCAACCTCAGAGACGGATCGCGTGGCAGAGTTTGAGGCAAGTGAGGCCGTTTCAGCTGCCGAAGCCTCGCATGGGTGGTGCTAGCGCCGAGGTAATCGTCAATACACCAATGAGGGCACTGCAAAACACCCATCGCTCTGCCTGATCCACTCCAAAGCGACACCCCCACCAGGAGATTATAAAATAAAAAAGGGCCCAGTTCTCTGGCTGTGCATTCTTATTGTTCTTGGGGTCACGGTGTGGTAAGCAAAGGAGCTTTACGGCGCAGGCGGAACGAAACGGAGCACGGAAAAAGTGAGAAAGCCAGACGCTGAGCCGGGCGCAGTTTAGATAAACCTTAGCATTTACACCTACAGACCTCTTTACATCATGTTTGGACCATATTCTCACATGTTCCTTGCTGTTTCCAACCCCCTTTGATCCACATCTTTACACTGTCCTCTCTGCACCTCACCGACATGTCACCACACCCCTCACCATGCCTCCCTCTGACCACGCACCAAAGACACCCTCAGTCCCCCCCCTCCCCACCCCTTTCCCTCTCCTCAGTGACAAGGTTTGCATTGATCCATTGACCTTGCTTGATAAAAAGAGGTCAAAACCATGTTTTTGTGTGTCTGTGTTTCTCCTTCTCCTTCTCCTTCTCCTTCTCCTTCTCCTTCTCCTTCTCCTTCTCCTTCTCCTTCTCCTTCTCCTTTTCCTTTTCCTTTTCCTTTTCCTTCTCCTTCTCCTTCTCCTTTTCCTTCTCCTTTTCCTTCTCCTTTTCCTTCTCCTTTTCCTTCTCCTTTTCCTTCTCCTTTTCCTTCTCCTTTTCCTTCTCCTTTTCCTTCTCCTTTTCCTTCTCCTTTTCCTTCTCCTTTTCCTTCTCCTTTTCCTTCTCCTTCTCCTTCTCCCTCTCTCTCTCTCTCGTCTTCTTTCGGCTGCTCCCGTTAGGGGTCGCCACAGCGGATCATCCGTGTGATCCGCATACTGATTTGGCACATGTTTTACGCCGGATGCCCTTCCTGACGCAACCCTGGTCGCCTCTTACGACACAGGGATATGGTACACCTATTTTAACCGGGGTATACACCGGCCCAGTATACTGGTACTCATTTCGCCGACCTCAGAAGGATGACAGGCTGAGTCAACCCTCTCTCTCTCTCTCTTGTGTTTGTAAGTAATTGCTTTTCTTTTGCTGCACCTCATCAATCCTTGCTTTCCCTGCTGTACAGATATTTTATATTAAACCAACTGCTTATTGTACACACTCCTTTCCTCGCCCTTGCTGTAAATAAATTATTTGTAATTGTAATGTACCCAGTTCGTGGTGTCTTTTCTTCCTTTGGTCCAGTATAGTCCGCATGCAGTGTTAGCCAGGAAGTTCTACCCCACCGACTCGCTCTACACAGCCAGTGCGTACTTAGCAGTTATGCTTGGCTGCACATGATCAGGTAAGATTAAAACAAGTACGAATCGAGGGCACGAGCCAATCGTTGGAGTAGAACTTCCAGGCTTGCACTACATGCGGACTACGCTGGACCATTAGACCAAAGTCATGTTGTAAAGTGACTGAAAGGTAAAGAAGTAACTACATGAAGTAGTGACACACTGCCAGGATTGGCGATACCAATCGGCGTTCGTGGTTGATTAGCAACCTGCCGAGCCGTGGAGTTATCCACAGCTGTTGGCCTCAGGACCGGGTGTTTGTGAGGAACTCGAGTGCTTCCCCAAGTGGTGAACCTGAAACCCCGGGCTGTAACAATATGTACCGATGCAGTCAAACATGAAAATGCTTTGCACGCTTCAGAGTATTATGTTTTCTATTATTGGACAATTATCATGTGCAGGTACATGCAAATAGAATATATCAGTATGGGGGCCAATTCTTAATTTGGAGACTGGTTAGCATTGGATTCAGTGTAGATATACTTATGTCTAAATTCATGGACTGATCGCTTTAATGTTTTTTTAAGCTTGGTTGGAGTACTGGAATGTACAGATATATCAATTTCCACCTCTCTCGGCTATCCACAAAATCCATGGTGATGCCTTGAAAATAGCCCAAAGGCCAAAACTGAAACTTTATCCCCCGTTTAGATATATTCAGAAAGCTGTGCATTCTGACCGGTGCTGATCCAAACGTGAGAGCTTGTGATTTATACAAGGTGGGCTCTCTACTTTATAAAAGCTCACATCTGGGCTTGCTGCACCTGCTCTCTCCAACCTCTGCAATCTCCAAGCCACCCTGGGTTAAACACATTCCTCAAAGGACGCTGACCTGCTCAGCCTCCCAAAGTCCATACTGGCTACCCACCTGCATTAATTTGGTTGTTTATTCTCCCAGTTGTGGAAATTATGAACAATTACTTGTCATTTAGTGAATGTCACTTCCACTTTATTAAAGGTAAACAATAAACATGTTGTAAAGTGACTGAACCCGACGCTAGTAATTTATACAAGTGTTGATAAAGACGGGCATGCCTTACTGCAATAACAGGGGCATTAATGTGCTGTTTGAGCATGGGAACTCAAAGAACATGTGCCATGCAGGCAAGATTGCTCAACTTGATGCTTTACAATAAATTCATGGCCTCTGTAAGTCGCTCTGACAACTTGCTGGAAAGTTTGTCTGAAAAACACACCAAGTGCAATTCTTTGCAACAAGATAAAGGGAAAGCAACATGGAACTAGGATAAGTAAATGTGTGAGGTACATAAGTAAAAAGGCAGGTAGGTAGCCTCACCAGCTCGTTTTTGCTTCTTCTTGCGTTGTTTTATCGCAATGGCTAGTGCCTGGCCTTGCTGTAAGACAGGAGCATCACGCACGCTCTCAATGGCATCCCAGCCTCGTGGCCTCGCACTTGTCTGTTCCGACGTATCCTTGGTTTTGGTTTTGCGTAATGGAACTTCAACAGTTATTGGCTGCAAAGGTAAAAGACCAAAACACAAGTTGAGAAGCAAACATAGGTGATGAACAATTAAGTAAACCACTTTAGTGCTTCATGGACCATCTATTTATTGCATACATAAAATGCTCAAATTTTTTGTTTTTTAACCATCTCCAATAGATCCGCACATCGTTTGAGCCACCTGCAACCCGCTCCCCAACCAAAATTCTTTCCCTTCTATCCACATGCCTGAAAGATTACAGAATTAACTCCTTTCTCCCTCTCACCTATTATCCTCCTTTCTCTTCCTTTTCTTAAAATGGGACTTCCAAAAATGACGTAATTCACCCCAGAATGCTCAACGTGCATGCGCAGAAAACCCGAGGAATAAGTGATCTTCGGGGCATGTGAACTGCTATCATGTGTACGTGACAGGGTTTGTGACCTAAAATGGATTACAAAGCCTCGTAAAGAATGTGGTCTGGCACCAAAGACTGTGTGAGGTGGAGTATGTATTCTATGAATACCATCTTGGTATTTTACTGCTCAGTGTGCAATCTATTACTAATATGAATCCTGAGCTGCAAATCTTCCAACATGTATGTGTAAATACATACATGTACATTACGGTGGGCCAAAAACAGCAAAAACAATATTAAAAAATTCAGATGTTGTCTCCACAAGCCTTAAATTATTCCACTATGATTCAATAACGCGTATAAAAATATTTAAGTTGTTCGGAGGTGATTTAGAGGTCGCTCCATATGACGACTTTTAGTTTCATGAGTCGGTTAAATTAGGGTAAGGTCAGGTACGATTACGGGTACTTCTGGATGTCCGAGGTGGAAATGGAGTGCATTTTCGAACTCTATGGGGTCGATTTACTCTAAGAAATGACTGCACCGACATTCAATTCACTACCATTTCGAAAATATGACCTAAAACAAGATTTATCATTACTGGAGTTGAGTAACTAATCCTACTCCAGATAATTCTAGATAATGAGGGAGGTGAATTTGAAACGACACCATTTGGTCATCATCTCCAAAAAGTTCCCCAGGGTGAGGAACGTAGTAACCAAAAACAATTGAAATCAGATAAGCGGTTTTCCATTTATTACAAAAAACATTTTTTTCAAGATGGCCGCCCCAGTCGGCCATCTTGGATCCGGCCACGCCCAAAATCAATAGGGTTCTTCCTTTTCAGGTGGTACATGTGTGACCCAAATTTCAAATCGATATGGCGAACAGTTTATGAGTTATAACACTCACAGCTATAACTAGAGGGGGAGCACTCGGGAGAGTGCAAACCTCCACCGCCAATACTGCTGGGTCACTCAAGTGAACCTTATATCTTAATCATTAAATATGACGTCAACAGTGCTGACAGAGTTATAGTTCTTTCCTCCAACATTTTTTTTGGGGGGGTGGGGGGGGGGTTGGAAATCACTTAAAACATGTAGAAATGCAAAAAAAAGAAATCACTTTTAAAAACCACAGTTTGCCATGGATGCTCGCTTTCCATCAACCATTCTTTTTTTCCAACTTCAGTGCCAACTCACCCCCCTCACCCCTCACTCTCACTCTCACTCTCACTCTCAAAGCAACCATCCCACTCTTCTCCCTCCAAGCCTCACACTCACCTCTCTCAAAAATTCCCCCCTCACCTTTCTCCCACCTTTCATCCCCTCACTCTTCCTTCTCAAAGTTGCCCCCTCTCTCATCCACCAACCTGCCTCCCTCCACTGCCCTCTCACCTCCATCTCTTCACTCCACCTCCTCAAATCCTCAACTGCCTTCTTCCTTGTCTCTTGTCCCCCCTCTCCCCCAGCACCACAGAGCCTTTTCTCCTCCTCATTCGGCCCCCTCCCCTCGCTATTCTGCAATACCCCACACTCCTTCAGCAACCCTCCTTACCTGCCCCCCTCATCCCTTGTCCTACCCTCCCTCCCCTCCACCTCCTGCACCCAAAGCCTCCTCCCCTTCCTCTTCATTAAAAGTGTGGACCTCAAATATCCGGGGCCTTCGCTCAAACCTTTCAGATCTTTCCATACAGGTTGCCACTGACAAACCAGACATTATCTGCCTAACAGAAACTTTCCTCTCCCAAGACATGTCTGACTCCCAAGTATCTCTCCCTTGCTACTCCCTCTACGGTATGACAGACCTGAGCCTCGTCCTGGTGGAGGTGTTGCTCTCTTCATCAAAGACTCTATTCCTCACTCTCCACGCACTGCTCTCACTCCCCCACACCCCAGGAATACCTCTGGCTTCGGCTTCCCCTCCACTCCCACCTCATGTTTATATGTGTACTGTACCGTCCACCGAACAGTGATGACTCCATCTACACCTCACTATCCGAAAACATGGACCATCTTCTATCTTCTCATCCAAACTCTCTTCCTCTTATGTGGTGACTTCAATTGTCATCACGCCAGTTGGCTAGGTGTGGGTACCTCTCTCACCTGCCATGGCACCTCAGCAAAAGCTTTCTGCGACTCATTGGGACTGACTCAATCGGTCAACTTCCCGACCCGGATCTCAACCAATGGTACTCCATCTCTTCTGGATCTGGTTTTGACAAATTTCCCTGAAAATATCTGCTGCTCTTCCTTCGCTCCAATTGGTTCTTCTGACCACGTCCTTGTCAAAGTGGACATCTCTCTGGCTGTTATCAGAGAACCACCTCACCGCCGTCGAGTCTGGCATTTCACTCAAGCCGACTGGCAGGGTCTCCGAGCAGCCATCAAACTTACAGACTGGTCTCCTATCACTACTTTCTCAAACATCAACTCATCCTGGGAATTCTTTCAAAGAAACTTGCTCTCCCTCATGCACAGATTTATCCCCTCTCGTGTTCAGTTGTCTTACCCTTCCTCCCGCCCTTGGTTTACTGAGGCTTGTGGCGAGGCAGTTGTCCTGAAACAACTTGCCTTTGCCTCATGGAAAGCAAACCCAACTGAGGGCAATCTCAGTTCTTTCCACAAAGCTCGGAACAAGTGTGTATGTACCCTCAGGAGAGCCAGAAAACAACATCTTTCTCATCTCAAGTCTGAACTCTCAAACCTCTCTCCCTCCTCAAAATCCTGGTGGCGTTTAATCAAATCTGTTTCTGGTGTATGTTCCCCCTCCATCCCCTCCCTTACCTCAAATGGCCGCACTGCTGATTCCACACGTGATAAAGCTGAATGTCTAAACTCGGTGTTTGCAGCTAAATCTTGTGTCCTAAACCCATCACTATCTCTACCCACTTTACCCAGTCGCACCCAACTGTCCCTGGACTCTGTATCCTTTTCTCCTGACAAGGTGGAGAGCTTGCTTTCAAACCTCGAGTCAGATTCTGCAACCGGTCCAGACGGCATCAGCCCACGTGTCCTCAAAGCCTGCTCTTCTGCTCTTGCTCACCCTCTCTCTGTTCTATTCACCCTCTCATTTGCCCAAGGTCATCTGCCATCTGCTTGGAAATCTGCTAACATCACTGCCCTGCATAAAAAAAGGTGCAAAAACGGATCCCTATAACTACAGACCAATCAGCCTTCTCCCAATCATCTGCAAGGTGATGGAATCCATCATCGCTTCAGATATGAAATCCTTCCTCTTCTCCAATGGCTTGATTTCCAATCATCAATTTGGTTTCAGACCAGGTCACTCTACCCTGGATATGCTGCTTCTGCTCTCCCATCAATGGATGGAGGTCCTCAATGCCAGACAGGAAATCCGAGCCGTATCCCTGGACATATCACGTGCTTTTGACACAGTCTGGCACCCTGCCCTACTCACCAAACTCTCTTCCCATGGTATTCAAGGCCATCTCCACTCATGGCTCGCAGACTTCCTCTCCTGTCGCAGTCAACGTGTGGCCCTAAATGGAGTTCTTTCATCCCCTCTTCCTGTGCAGGCTGGAGTTCCTCAAGGTTGCGTTCTGGGCCCTGTTCTTTTCTGGTTTTCATCAATGATCTCTCGGACTCTCTGGAAAATCCTCTATTTCTCTTTGCCGACGACTCCACCCTCTGCCGTACCATCTGTCATCCCTCAGACCGGCAAGCAGCAGCTTCTTCGCTCACTGCAGATCTGGATAAAATCACAAACTGGTCCAACACGTGGAACATGTCTTTCAATCCAGACAAATCTCACACTCTCACTATGTCTCTTCGAAAGGACCGTTTACAAAACCCCCCATCCACTTTCTCAACAATCCTCTGGAAGAAGTCTTTTCTTTCAAGCTTCTAGGTCTCACTATCTGCCATGACCTTTCCTGGGAAAGTCACATTTCCAACCTCGCCTCAAAAGCCAGTCGCCGACTGGGAATCCTCCGTCGTGCTAAGTCCTTCCTCGGCCCTCTTGAGCTCCTGACCACTTACAAAGCTTTTGTCCGTAGCCTGATGGAGTACTGCTCTCCTCTCTGGGCTGGTGCTCCTGCCTCCCACCTTTCTCGGCTTAACGCTGTCGAAACCAGGGCATTTAAGATCATCGGCATCTCCCGCAATGAAGCTGAGTCTTTGGGCCTCTCACTCAATCACCGCAGGTTGGTCGGTGGTCTTTCTGTCTTCTACCGACTCCTCTCCAGCCTTGCCCCCTGCTCTCTCTGCGATTTGTCCCCACCACATTTCCACAGGGCGCTCAAGGTCCGCCAACAACCCCCTTCTGGTAAAACTACCAAAATCACGAATCACTGCTCATCTTCAATCTTTCATTCCTCTTTTTCCCGCCTTTGGAATAAACTTCCTCACTCTATTCTTTCCCATTCTTCCCTCCAGGCTTTCAAAACAGCTGTTCACCACCACCTCTTATCTTCCCCCATCCAAATCCTCGATCTTTTCTACCCCCGATAATCCACCCAAGCCCACTTCCTTCATTTCTCCTGCTTTCCTTCCTGAAAGTCCCTGAAATGTCCAATTTCTCTTCGCCATGTTCCCCGTCCCATCCCCATCCCTCTCCCTTCCACAGTTCACCTAATGTGTCTGTTCCCCACTGTTTTGTCCCTTCCACTCCTGCCCCTCTTGTCTCATGCCTCCTTGCTGTTAGTTGTGTGTTTGCTCTCATACGAGCCTCGACCAAGGTATACCAAAAAAAAAAAAAAAAAAAAAAAAATTGAAATTTTGTTGAAAAAAAAAGTTGCAAAAATTTTTTTTCTCTAACAATTTTTTTTTGGGGGGGGGGTTGGAAATCACTTAAAACATGTAGAAATGCAAAAAAAAAAATTTCTCAAACAATTTTTTTTGGGGGGGGGTTGGAAATCACTTAAATATCTAGAAATGCAAAAAAAAAATTTCTCTATTTTTTTTTGGGGGGGGGGTTGGAAATCACTTAAAACATGTAGAAATGCAAAAAAAAAAAATTTTCTCCAACTATTGTTTTGGGGGGGGGGGGACCAAGTCCAAAATTTAATGGCATGATCCTTGGACCATACCTAACCCCCCCACCAAGTTTCGTCGAAATCTGTCGAGGAGTTTTTCCGTAATACTGTTCACAAACAAAACAAACAAACAAACACACAGAAAGGGGTGAAAAACAGTAACCTCCATCCATCTTCGAAGATGGCGGAGGTTAAATATTGAATCCCAGCCAGCCAGCCGGACGGACGGACGACCACCCCAGTCGGCCATCTTGGATCCGGCCACGCCCAAAATCAATAGGGTTCTTCCTTTTCAGGTGGTACATGTGTGACCCAAATTTCAAATCGATATGGCGAACAGTTTACGAGTTGTCGCACTCATAGCTATAAATGTTGACGCCCAGCCGGACGGACGGACGACGGACGGACGACGCGGGTGACAACAATATCCCCCTTCTGCCACGCGGCAGGGGATAAAAACTACATTGACTCTGATAATTTGAGCAAAACAGCAAGAGCAGACCCAATCTCAGGCAGCGTTTCATCAGCTTCACAGCCAGCTTCTTCAACCACAATAGACCCCGAGCCTGAACACATGTCTGGTATATATTTCAATATAATATGACTGCTCATTTCTGGTCATGTGCTGGTGCTCGAGATCAAATGGAGGAGTGCTTTTTAATTTTATTTCGCAAATATCAAATCACTTCGTTGAAGGGGTGCTCTGCTCATTTTTGTTTTTACTTACACGTGATTATGGTGTTGTAGGATTATGGTGAGCACGTGTGTGTGTGCTTGTTGTTGTTTTTGTGTTTCCGGGGCAGGAACACGGCTGGTTTTGTGTCCAGGTTGGACATGATGAGGTGTTGGTTGTGTGAGTGTTGGGGTTCTCGGTGGGTGTTGTGCACATGTGGATGTGGTGTTTGGGATTGAGTGTTTGTTGCTCACCTTATCCAGCCGTTTGCAGCATTTGCATTAGAGGTGTGTATTGTGTGGGTATGTCCACCGTCTCCCCAGTTAGGCCAACCTTCCGGTTCTTCATGTGCCATGCTTCCAAAATCAACCTGTGTCGTTTGTTAGACGTCGTGTCTTGGACACGGGTCCCAAAGTCAAATTTATGGCCAGATTGCAGGCAATGATGTGCTATGGCTGACTATGTAACCTTTCCAAGCCTAATTGCTCTATCATGTTCGTCTAGCCTTTGTTTTAAATTTCTTCCAGTTTCACCAAAGTAGAATTGGTCACAGTGTTTGCATGATGTATGGTAAACTACTCCAGATTTATCACCAGTTGGTATTGGGTCCTTCAGTTTTGAGATGACATTACGGATGGTGCGTAGAGGCTTGTAGGCTACGCCAATCCGTATGCCACGTACTATCCTGCGAATCCTTTCAGAAAGGCCCGAGTAGTATAGCAGTACACAGTGTCCAAGTGTGTCTGGCTCCTTCCGTTCTGTCCTTTTTGGTTCTTCCAATGTGGGGAGTATCCCCTTGTTGTACCCATTTTTGAGCAGGACTCCTCCAACTAATCTGATTTATTTAATTGCCTCGGCTTTGGAAGATGACAGCGTCGATGCCCGAGCTACTTAGGTCTGTGCTGCACTGCGTTTGTGGGAGATTGGGTTACAGGAGTTAAAATCCAGTAATCTGCTGATGTGGGTTGGTTTCCTGTAAACCGAGGTCTTCAGGGAGCTGTCAGGCTTGCAGTGAACCTCCAAATCCAAAAATGCCAATTTGCTTTCCTTTTCAATTACCATTGTGAAGTTAATGCTGGGGAATACCCAGCCAAGTTGTCCCAGTAGGTGGTTTACCATGTTGTACACACAATGACGAAGGTGTCATCAACATATCTGTTCCAGTGCCATGGGAGCCAATTCTCATGAGACTCAATTATCTTTCGTTCGAGTTCCTCCATCACCAAGTTAGCCACAACAGCAGAAACCGGTGTACCCATAGCTGTGCCACATATTTGTTGGTGGTGTGCACCGTCATAGATGAAGGACGTGCTGTTCAGACATCTCCAGCAAGCTCGCAACATCTTTAAGTGTTCGTTTGCTGTTTTGACAAGCCATTTTCCAATCGTGTGAATGTTTCAACCGGTCGAGTGTGACGCTCACCGCAAGAACGAATGGGATGTTGGTGAAAAGGGAAACCACATCGAAAGATACCATCATCTCATCATCTTGGATTCTAACCTCTCTAATCCTTTGGACAAATTCAAATTTGGGTATTCCCCAGCATTAACTTCACAATCGAAATTGAAAAAGAAAGTAAATTGGCATTTTTGGATTTGGAGGTTCACCGTAAGCCTGACGGCTCCCTAAAGACCTCAGTTTACAGGAAACCAACCCACACCAGCAGATGACTGGATTTTTAACTCCTGCAATCCAATCTCCCACAAACGCAGTGTAGCAAGGACTTCAGCAGCTCGGGCATCGACACTGTCATCTTTCAAAGCCGAGGCAATTAAAGAAATCAGATTAGTTCGAGGAGTCCTGCTAAAAAAAATGGGTAAAACAAGGGGATACTCCTCACATTGGAAGAACCAAAAAGGACAGAATGGAAGGAGCCAGACACACTTGGGCAGTGGGCACAGTGTACTGCCATACTACCCAGGCCTTTCTGAAAGCATTGGTAGGATAGTATGTGATGTATGGATTGGTGTAGCCTACAAGCCTCTACGCACAATCTGTAATGTCATCTCAAAACTGAAGGACCCAATACCAACTGGTGATAAATCTGGAGTAGTTTACCATACATCATGCAAAGACTGTGACCAATTCTACATTGGTGAAACTGGAAGAAATTTAAAACAAAGGCTAGATGAACATGATAGAGCAATTAGGCTTGGAAAAGTGACCGAGTCAGGCATAGCAAGTCATTGCCTGCAATCTGACCACAAATTAGACTTTGATGGGATCCGTGTCCGAGACACTACATCCAACAAATGACACAGGTTGATTTTGGAAGCGTGGCACGTGAAGAGCCGGGAGGTTGGACTAACTGGGGAGATGGTGGACATACCCACCCTATACACACCTCTCATGCAAGTGGTGAAAACTGGATGGTGCGAACGGCTGGATGAGGTGAGCAACAAACACCCAATACCAAACACCACATCCACATGTGCACGACACCCAATGAGAACCCCAACACTCACACAACCAACACCTCATCATGCCCAACCCGGACACAAAACCAGCCGTGTTCCTGCCCCGGAAACACAAAAACAACAAGCGCATACATGCTCACCCACACACATACAACACGAGATCATGTGTAAGGAAAAACAAAAAGAGAGCAGAGCGCCCCTTCAATAATGTGATTTGACGTTTATTTTGATTTTGCAAAATAAAATAAAGGAGCACTCCTCCATTTGACCTCGTGAACCAGCATATGACCGGAAATGAGTGGTCATATAGAAATAAAAAACAGACATGTGCCGAGGCTCGGGGTCTATTGTGCCTGATGAAGTCGGCTGTGAAGCTGGTGAAACGTCTCCTGAGATTGGGTCTGCTCTTGCTTTTTTGCTCAAATTAGCAGGGTCGATGTAGTTTTTTTACTTTTGGTTGGAAGTGTCTTCTTCTTCTTCTTCAAAAATGGGCAATCCCAACCACCCCAATCTCATACATATATTGATGCATATGTATATGCATTAAAAAAGGCATTCTGACCACAATATGCATTATATAACAAAACAAAACTCACCTGCCCCTCATCCACCTTCATCTCCTCCTCTTCCTCATTACCACAGCAGCTCACAGCAGGCGATGTTTCCACAGAAGGAATCTCTGAGCATTTCACTTGCATAGATGGCAGACCTTGTAAAGGGAGGGCACATTTTGTTGTCAAATATATTATGATTTGGATAAACATTTGAAATTTCTGAATTGAAAATTTGTTTTGCATTAATCAAATGCCCCACATTTTAGAAGCATTATAAACAAAACTCTGACTTTATTGGACGTATTAAGTATATTTTGTAGTTTATCAATGCATTGCACCATTTGCTCCCATCTGCGTTTTTGCTTTCAAAAGCCATTCTCTTCCAATCCTGACACCGCTGTATCGACCCCTGGATTCACGCTTCATCGTTCTTATCGTGTATACAAATCAGTAAACAAGGAGATAGGTGGTGGATTGCGTTTCCTGCTGAACTATTCAAGGTGCATGGACTCCAAGATTAGTTCTCAATCCTGCAATATCAGAGCTGTAAACTCCAGTCATTTGTTGCTGTCCTTTTTGGCTGACTGAGCAGGACTCCTCCAACCTTCCACATGATGATGATGAACCTTCCACGTGAATTGTCTTCTTTATTCTTAACTTCAGTTTATATACCTGCTGACGTCAGTGCTGCATTCGCTATTAAACAACTTTCGGCCAACATTATTCAACACAAAAACGTCAATCCAGGAGTACGATACATCATTGCCGGAGATTTTAATCATACCAATTTACAGAAATGATGACTGAAATTATATCAGCACTTTACGTGTAAAAGGCGAAATGATATGCTTTTGGGGTCATTGCTATGATCAAGTATGCAGATTGTTCTCTGCAGCGAGCCCTAGTTGGTGATTCCGACCAAAACATGATCCATCTTATCCCTGCATACCGACAACTCGAGTGCCAGAAGCCCATGAAACAATGGACCCAAGTGCTGTTGAGAGCTTACGTGGCAGTTTCACATGCACGGATTGGAGCGTCTTGATGGAAAGTGCCGCTGGCATCGACGATTGTTCTGACATTATGTTGGACAAAATAAAATTCTGCAAGGAAATTTGTATCCCGACGAAAACATTGACAAAATATTCCAAAGAAAAACCCTGAAAAATCAATTCGCAGCACACTCCGTGCAAAGGAAGAGGCGTTTATATCAGGAAGTGATGCGGAGTAAAAGAAAGCCAAGTATGAGCTAAATAAGGTCATCAGAGACGCCAAGCACGATAACCAGGAAAAACTGGAGGGGAACACCGTGAGTGCAAATGCTAAAGAACTCTGGCAGGGTCTCGTTCACCCATTACAATCCGAAGTTGAAATGTCCAACGAATGATGATGACACATTGCCAGACAAACTGAATCATTTTTACAGCCGATTCGATCGCCCGGTGAGCGCAACGCCAACCACAGATGAAGAGTCTCCTCAGGCTTTTCTGATCTCCCAAAATTACGCTCGGCCGGCATGTTCTGATGAACTTCAAAGTCAGGAAAGTGATTGGCCCTGATGGTATCAGTCCCGGCCTGCTGTGGTCTTATGCTGATGAACTGTCGCCCATTCAAACTTTATTTTTCAACTGATCACTTCAGCTTTGTAAAAGTCCCCACGTTTTGAACAAGTCCATAATTACCCACGTGCCAAAGCGTTCCCCAGTGAGTTGCCAAAATGATTATAGACCAGTCACACTCACATCATTATGGAATATTTCGAAAGTCGAGTTTTACACCACCTAAAATCTGTTCATCCTGCTTCACTTAACTAGTATCAGTTTGTCTACCGACTGTAATGATTCAGCTGATTATGCTGTTTCGCTCGCTCTTCCTCACCTGCTAAATCATTGAGATAAACGTATGCCTTCCGATGTCAGATTACTTTTCTTGGATTTCAATTCTGCTTTTAATCTGATTTCACCTCATAAACTTAATTATAAACTTCATGTACATGCTCTTGATGCTTCAATTTGTAAGCCACTAGATTTTGGATTTTATTTTAGACAGACCACAGGTGGTCAAAATTGGTTTGAAAATGTATCAGACGATCACCTTGAACTCCTCAGGTTTGTGTTTTATTCCTGATTTATTTTCATTGTTTACTCATGATTGTGTCGCATCATCTGATCCTTCACTCGTGGTGAAATTTGCAGACGACACGGCCATTGCTGGCCTGATTCTCAACAATGATGAAAGTGATTACTGTAATGAAGTCGAAAAACTTGTGGAATGGTGTTCGCTAAACAATCTCAAACTCAACGTCATAAAGACAAAGAGAAGAGACTGCGATGGTTCAGGAGCAATGTACACGGTTCGCCTTTTTATTTTTTGACCTTCGAGGGGACGCCACGGGCAAACTGGTGGGAATCGGGAAAAACATAAATGATGAAAGTTGAAGTACTCAAAGAGCACTACTTGCATACCAAAATTCATTCAAAACAGTTGAAAACCCTCGGAGCTCGATGCCCAATTTAGTGATTTTTTTTTTGGCATTTTCTAAGTTCGTGACCTTGTGACCTTGTGATGAAAATGAAAAATCGAGCTCGGTGGGGCTATGCAGGTGCCATTGGGCTAACCAAATACCGAAACCCCCGTCAGATTCGACAACCCCCCTCGGAGAAGATGTAACTTGAAACCGGCTACCCCCTAAAAACACGTTTTTTGGGCGTGGCTCCGCCCATAATGGGCGCAGCTAGCTCCTTCCTCGGGAAAACACAAATAGATCATGATATAAACCTCACACCCTAATTTTATCAAGATCGGATCAAAACCCACGGAGCTATGCTCGGGACAGACAGGCAGACAGACACACACCCATAACAAATATAGTGGTCACTTACTGACTCGTGAACCAATTATTATTGACTTCTGGAAAAACAAATCTCACATTCGATGTGAGTTTTGTTTTTCTGGAAGTTTTGTAAGATGGCTCAACCACTCCTCACACTAACAAACCATATCAAGCATTGCGGTAACAATTCTTACTGTCAAGCAAAGCTCCATCGTCAGCTATGAGAGAATTAATGTCGAAAGCTTGACTCAGTTCCGTTACAATCTCAGCACTCAGGTAGCTTGGCAAAGTGTGCGTCTCAGGAGGGTGTGTGTAGAAGGAGATGCGCCCACTACAAAAACACAAACACGACAATGTTTTGTCATTCCAGGAAAAAAAAAAATACGCATGCACGAAAACCTCAATGTGTCAATCCAAAGGTATATTGTGGAAAATATTTCTCCAACATTTAAGACTCCTGAAATCTCTGACATTAATTCATGGCTTTAAATGACATTGGGTAAGTTAGATTTTTTTTGAAAGACAAGATGTGTATCTTGAAAAGTTACTAAGGGGAAGGGGAGGGGTTGAATTAATGCAAACAAACTTCATTTAAAGAAAGCAACATGCAGTAGAACAACAGTTTTACATTTTAATGTTGAAAACACAAAAATATTTTCCATCACGCACACCGCTGGGTTTCCTACGATTTCACTTGTATATAATTATATACAAGTAACAATATTATAATATTGTTACGGCTGTGGAAATTCGCAAACTACCATTCAGGTCCCGTAAGCGAGGTATCTCTTAAGTACATGTGTAGTTAGCCCCAAACCATTGTTTAGAGGGAATGAATGTGATTCATTCGGGCTGCGACGCTTCGAGTCAGTCGTTTTTCTTTTTCTATCTTTTATTTCAAACAAAAACCAACAAGGACGCTCGGTGGGCTTTTCCCGCCTGTTTTTCGCGCCATTCTTCTCCGCGCTTGGTGTGAGGGAGGAGAAGCGGGGTGGGGGCAGCTGGCACCCGATTGGTGGATGCGCGGTGTGACGCGGCCAGGGAGGAGGAACGCCCCTCTTCGAGACCTTTCTGGAAGCACCTCGAAGGGGGGTGGAGCAAATAATGGGGCGGAGCAACGGGGCGGAGCCCCGCGATATAAAAAGGGATGGCTCTGTGAAGAGGGTTGGTTGTTGATCCCTGCGGAGCCCTTGATCCTGATGAGCCTTGGACCTTTTCAAGAGAGAGAGAGAGAGAAAGAGAGAGAGAAAGAGAGAGAGAAAGAGAGAGAGAAAGAGAGAGAGAAAGAGAGAGAGAAAGAGAGAGAGAAAGAGAGAGAGAAAGAGAGAGAGAAAGAGAGAGAGAAAGAGAGAGAGAGAGAAAGAGAGAGAGAAAGAGAGAGAGAAAGCTCCTGTGCGAGGGTTCAGAAGTTCAGATTCAGAACACTGGTGTCAGAAGTGGGATAACAAACTCTCCTGTCTCCAGCTAAATTCACGGGAATCGGTTCAGGGGTGAGAGGAGCGACCCCCGATTCCCTCCAAATTACGAGCGATTTAAATTAACCCGTTACGAGAAATAAGATGGCGTTTCAAGGCGAGCGGGAGCCGGGGGTATTAGAAATGTATATGTGTAGAAATGTAGAATCCATGGCGCAGGATGAGATCCCCGTGCAGGAAATGCTTGTTGTGCTGGACGAACTCCCCCAACCAAACGCAGAGCCCGAAATGGGTGCGGCGGCGGCCGCGGTGTACGACACCTCCCCTCCCCCTCTCCGCCAAAACCCCCGATCCTTGCCGAATCGGCTCAGCTGAGTGCACCCGACATGGCCCAACTATGCGCCATGCTGGCGGCAATGAACGAAAAGATGGACACAAACACAAAAGAAATGAAAACGAATATGGAAACAAATGCGCAAGGAATGAAGGAAGAAATGAAAGAACTGCGGGGTGAGACGTAGAACATGGGCCGAAGCCTGCAGGCGGGCATGAAGGCACTAACCGGGGAGCTCAAAATGGTGACGCCACGTGTGGGAGCGAACGAGCTGGGAGGGGGTTCAACGGCTGTCAGGCCCGCGGTGGAGGCGGGTGAGGGCAGGGTAATTCGGGGGACGTGTTGGGCGAGAAGCGTGGAGGTGACGGAAAAAGTGACGGTGACAGAGAGGGAAAAATTAAATGGGGTGACCGAAACGTGTGAGATGAGACACGAGGTGACGAAGAAGGAAATAAAAATAGTGGAGATAAGGGAAGAGACGGAAATAACAGAGACACGGGAGGTAGAAACGGTAAAGGAGAGATTACACGATGAAGACGGGGTTAGGGACGAGCACACACACAGAGTTAGTGGAGGGCGTTGAGGGGGAGCTCGCGGAACATGTCGGGACCAGGTGCGAGCAGTTGGATAGCCTCCTTCGGGAACGGAGGGAGCCGCTATGCTCCCTTGAAGCGAGTCACGACCAGGTGGGTTCAGTCGTGCTTTGCGAAGTGGAGGGATGAGTGCTGTAGACGGGTGCACGGAGAGCTTGGGGGGTATAGAGGCCCCGGAACCCCTTGGGGTGGCACGAATGCCCAGTGTGGTTGTCCCGGTGTGTGTGGTGCAAGCTGTGAGTGCGAGCCCGTGTATGGATGAGACCCCGGGTATGAGTGACACCCCGTGTGGGAATGAAACCCCACGTGCAAGTGGTGTGGTAGCAAGTGTGCCGAAGGGCGTGCTTCCCAGCACGCCATGTGTAAGTGAGACACCGCGGGTGAGTGTCACCACGTGTGCAAGGGAAATGGCATGCGTGAGTGAACGGCCGAGTGCAAGCGAGACCGTGTGTGTGAGAGCGCGGTATGTGAGTGAGATGACTGTGGGCATGCGTGAGCATGCAGCCGCATCTCCCGGTGTGAATGTGAGTTTGAGGGATTGGAGAGTGAGTGTCGTGACACGCAGGTGTGCGTGGGTGGAATGGCGACGACAATGGCGACATAGAGACAAGGGCCGAGTAGCGGCCGTAGCTGTTTTGAGCACCGCGCCGGGTTCAACCAGCAGCGAGCGCGAGGTCCGTGCCGTGCAACGCACGAGGCCGCCACGTGCTCGCTTGCGGGAGTGAAGCCCGGTCCGGAAACGCCAGCGGTGGATTTGCCAATCCCGCGGACGGACAAAGTTTAGGCAGGATTACGGATTTGGACCGGACGGGTTCTCCACGCAAGCATGTGTTAGGCTCCAAGGGGCAGAGCACATGTGTTCGCGTGGGGAGCCCCTCGGAGTGCAAGGTTTGCTTTTTGTGGTGCGCACGGTGACGTCATGGCTGCACGTGGGGTTGGAATCCGGCAGGAGGGCTTTAATCCCTGCCGGATGGTACCGTCCAAGGAGGGACGAGGTACACGTGCAGCTGCATGACGTCACGGGCAGGTGCAAAGTGCGCAAGCTGTGAGTTGCCGCGCTGGTGCTGCGCAAAAATTTGAAAAAAAATTAATGAACAAAAGCAAGCCTTGCTTTCGGGTGAACAGGATTCCCTGGGCAAGGGGTGGAAGACCCCCTTAGCCAGGGCACAGGATGGAAACTAGTTAGGGGGAAGGGTTAGCTTAGCTAGACCGGCTCCATGGGGCAGGATAAGTCCTCATGGGGCCCGTGGAATGGATTAGTTAGAGGGATTGTAGCCAGATTTAGGATGGGAGATGGAAATTGTTTTTTTTTTGATGATTTCGAGACAGTGACAGACTTGTGGATGTGTAGAGGGGACGTAGCTTAGCTACGTAGTGTTAAATGGAACATGCTATAGTGTAAGGGAGGAAGTGGGAGCACGAGTTAGTGAGGGGATGTAGTGAGTCAGGATGGCAGAGTTCAGCGGTGTGCGTGTTGAAGAGTTGGTGAGTACATGATGAGTGAGTGAGGCCAGCGGGTCTGTGTGAATGGAGCGAATGTGGAATGCATGGTGTGATGAGTGATTGGGGGGAGGAGTGATTCCCGCCCAAGGGCCCCGGGGTCAGTGTAAAGTGAGTTAGCTGGGTCAGTTAAATTGGAAAATGGAGGTCGTTTTGTTGTTGGTGGGAATGTAGGCTTGATACCCATTTGGAGGGGTGCAGGAGCCCTGTTGACGGGCTGGGAGCGTGGCTGCGAAAGGTGAGTATCGCTGAGTGGGTACCCCGGGCACCAGGCTAGTCGGCCGTAGTAGGCCAAGGGCTCATGGGGGGCCGGGATAGCGTAGTGGGCACGGGTGCGCCTGCATGGTGCGGGGGCCCGGGACGCCATTAGCCTCGTGGGCAGTGTTGTGGGCACGGGTGACCCCCGGAAAGGGGCCCAGGAAGCCAGCCTGCCATGTATGCGTTTCAGGAGAGTTGCCATGGGGGGCACTCCCCGGTGTTTAGGGAGCTGGTAAGCTCAGAGGCAGTGTAGTGCCTGGGGGTGCCATCGTCGGAGAATCGGCAGAGGGTAGTGCCTGCCAAGGGGAGCCACGCGTCCCAGCCATGAAACCGTGTGAGGGCACAGAATGAAAATTGGGGGGCGAGGCCCGAAATTGTGAGGACACCAACACAGGCGACGGGAATCTGGGTTGTTAGAACGAATAGTTTAAGCACGAGGCGCTTGTTGAAAGCCCGGGGTAGTTTAAGAGATAATGGTTAAGATAGATAGGAAGTGTACCCCTCCGCACCGTCCATCCCCTCGCTCTCGTTGTGGGCCACTGGACCCACTTTGTGTTATAGATCGCTGAAGTCTGGGGAGGCCATCCTGAGGCTTCGTTGGGCCTCGACGCAGGACGCTAGCTCTCCCTTGTTCCCCTCCGGGAAGGGAAGGTAGGGGTTGGGAGTAGGGTAGGTGACGATAGGTGAGCCGAACAAGGACGATAAAGGGGGTTAGGGGACGAATTATAGTGGGGAAGTAAAAAAATAAAAACAACAAAAAAAATAAAAGGGGGGCTAAATTGCGTTTGACAAATTAAGGGAGTGGGTATAGACAGTGACAGGCAAAGGCGATAGGTTGGGAGGGAGACAGGTAGGTAGGTCCGAGCCCGCCTTCTGAGTGGCCAGCACCACCGCACTCCCTCCACGAAACTCCATTGAAAGGCAAAGGCTGGCCAGCTTCATTAGCTGGCTGTGTTACTTCAAGGCCTGTGCCGGCCAACTTCATGTGCAGCTGTTTTCTGCAAGGCCTGTGCCGGTCAGATCATCTGCTGGCTGTGCTTGCCTGCAGCAGCCCTGTTCTGCCGGGTTTGTATGCCTGTTCACCTTTGCCATGCCATGCCCACTGCCCACATCATCAGTTTGGCCCCGTTCAATTTTGCTTTGCCCCCCCCCCTTGTTCATTGCCATGCGCACCAGGATCCGCGAGCAACAGTTTGCAAGCTACAAGAACTGCCCTGTTGGCA
>NC_140970.1:82189991-82204991 GCF_056783735.1 Eptatretus burgeri | reverse complement strand
TTACCATTTGAACTTTTGTTATCAAAGTTTCAACAAAGCTCTATTATGAGAATATGGAGAAAATAAATTAAGAATTTGGGCAAAAGGTCAAAGGTACTGTCTAGCATACGGAAGTCTGAATACAAAAAGGACGGACTTTGCATTTTCAGATGCGTTCTAGTTTATATTAAGTTAGACACATTAGCGCACCAGTTGCGCCAAAAGGACTAATTGAAGCGTCATTCTGGAACCCTGCACCAGACTCGGTGTTCGTAAAGAAGTGTTGAACACTTCTTGAACATGAAGTGTTGAACAAGCCGAGTGTTCATAAAGATATTCAGGATGTAATGGTTAGAGTATCTGCTCTGAGTCAAGATTTTGGTGGTTCAAACCCCAGCCAAGTCATACCAAAGACATTAGAAATGGTACTTGCTGCTTCCTTGCTTGATGTTCAGCATGTAAAAGGATAGTGCACGGACAAACAATGCTGCGAAGTTAATAGCAAACCACCCAGTATAACTCTTTCCAAGAAACTGCATCGGCAGCACCATCACTCTGTGGAGAGTCTGATACATCAAAATCAAAATGGAACAGTGCGGAAATGTGTGGAACCAATCTCTGCTATATTCCCAATTGTTTCTGTTACATCTGCATCTTGTTCCGTCCAATCATGCAACCACGTGATAAAATTGCGTTCTACTGCATGTTCAGATAGGATATAAAAGTAGGGGCACATTGTCTTAATTTTATCGCAGTAGTTACCAAGATATAGAAAACTTTGATGATCTCTTAACCTGGCCTTTGAGGTGGATACGCAAGCAACACACAAAACAATATATGGAGTGCCTGAAATAGCATGGCACAAAGGATGAACTGCTTCCTTTTGAGCATCAACACTTGAAAATAAAATAAATTTGTTTAATAACCAAATTCCATCAAGTCCACTTGCCTGTTCCAGTCTGTTAGGAGGACACAAGCAGCCTGACCCAGGTTGGGACGCCCCCCTCGCTTAAGTCTGCCCAGCCTTCGAGCCAAGCAAGCCAAGAATTCTGCTGGCTCACGCCAAGACATCACACCATAGCGTTGCTGAAGCTATGAACAAAATGAGGAAGCAAGAGATGCAGATGAATTGGTGGAGAGGTTGGGACAACATACTACCAGAAAACAAAAATAAATCCCCATGGGAAAGGGTCACTTTCGAGAAACAGCTTTATTTCGCTCATTAAGAATCACCCTCGTTATTTCACTCTTGCAGTTCAAACCTATCCTCTTTGTTTATAAATTAATACCCATCTTTCCCTCAACTCCTCCCCAGTTGTCACCTGGCCCTTGTCACAACGCCGGAGAACTTCTAGAGCAGGGGTAATCGGGTCCATTAACTGCTCTGTTTTCAAGCAGTTTTGGAGGGCAAGCACCCCAGTCGTGATTTTAGATCCTGCGCTGGAGCCCATCACGACGCCAGGAGAGTCCAGCAGTTTAATGTGTTTGTCTAGGTGCACTTCCTGCATACATCTAACATCACACGGCCAAGATCAATAAGTTACAATCAAGGACAATAAGATAAACGACACGAAATACTTAAAAATCGTACATACTACTCCCTCCCTTGATGCTCAGCATTTGGAGGATAGAGCATGAACAAACCCCGTGAGTTGGCATCCCATATGGAGGAGGAACGAATTGCGAGGCTGAGTGCAAAGAGAAAAGTCACATCACGAGATGGCATTGCTGTGCAACCAGAGTGCCCTGGGAAGCCATTTCACTTTCCCCAAGTTTACCAGCTGTTTTCTGCTGTCTCCGTCTGCATGTGTCGGCATGGTTTGTTTAACAACTGCTCCATAAGCAAGGATATATGAAAGTAATTTTATGTTATGATACAATGATGGACAAAGTCAAAGCTGTTGAGCTCATTTTTCCTGCATACGACAAGGTAATCATGAAATCTGACCAAAATGTGAAGCATAAAGCTTTTCATTATACTATGCAGGCCTGGTTCAATGTCATCACCAAAAGTCAAAATATAGCAAGCATATTAATCCAAGCATATGGGAGCAATATTTATCAAAAACTGATTGCCGAATACGATAACCATAGTGGTGTCCTATGTATGTCAACATCGAGTATTTAGAATAGAAATTTAAAAAAATATGCTTAAAGTGGAAATTCATGAAGATGGAAGCATCAACCCGAACATGTCAACCTTTAAGGCAGAGCAGTGACTTCGTTCGTGTTTACACACAACCTATCCTGGGTTACCTCAAGCCACAACATCAAAGTGCTTTCTTACTTGGTTACTCCAGGTGTGGCTCCAACTGGACAAGCACGTTGGCGTTTCAGACTGTTAATAAGGCTGCTCTTCCCAACATTAGGGAAACCTGAAAAAAAAATCAAAAAACGAAGGGAGAAAAACAGAAAGTACGTTGAGAAAATCCACTTTTAAGGGTTAGAAAAGCAACATCGTAGAATGATTTGAAGCAAAAAAGCGGAGAGCCATTGAAACTACCATTCCAAACTGTTTGCATAAAATAAATCTCCAAAGAAAATCTTTCATTTGAAATATTTATCACCAATATGAACAATATGTATCAGAGAATACAAAGCTAAATCGAAGATTCAAAAGGAATGGGCCACAGGATGTTTAAAAATATGCTTGGCAAACAAATGAGAGTGATGCATAAAAACTAACTAGAGAGTTCATAGAACAACTTTCCCCACACAGTCTTGAGAACAAGGACATGGGCGGAGTCTTTTAAACTCTTGCTTTGTGTTTCTGACCAGAATATACAACACCGGTCAAAAGTTTTAGAACACCCCCATTTTTCCAGTTTTTACTGAAATTTAAGCAGTTCAAGTCCAGTGAATAACATGAAATGGTACAAAGCTAAATGGTAAACTGCCAGAGGTTAAAAAAAAGTTTAGGTTAGCAAAAACTAGAAAATAATGTAAATTTCAGAGTTGTTTAAAAAAAGGCCCTTTTCAGAGAACAAGTAATGGGTTAGTAACTGCAGCTGTTCTGCAGCAATGGAAGTAAATTAAGCCTTGAAAGTTGATTTAAACAATTCCTACAGGTGTCCCAACTTTTGTTGATTAGTTACAAACCCTCTGTCTGTATAAAAGCAGTGTTGGAACAGACGGTTGCGACACCCTCTGAAGCATTATTTGGACAATATTGCACTGCAGGAAGTAGGATGTTGCTATCATAATGGAGAGAAAAAGACAAGTAACAAAGGAAGACAGCCAGACCATTATAACCCTTAAATGTGGAGGTCTTTCCTTCAGAGAAAATGCAAAGTAAGCCAAGGTGTCAGTGAGTACAGTTTCCTACACCATCAAAAGGCACTTGGAAACTGGAGGAAACTCTGACAGGAAGAGGTCTGGCAGACCCAAAGCCACAACACAATCGGAAGACAAGTTTCTGAAAGTCAAACAGCTTGCGTGATAAGCGGCTCACAGGACAGGAGCTTCAAGCACAGCTTTAGGGCCTGTCACACCTTGACGTTTTCGCCAGCGTATGGCAAGGTCTCAAAATGTATGTAAAACGCTGGCGTACGCTGAACTATTGATGTTTTTTTTTAAGTTTTGGGTGTATAATAACATGTTGGACGTATGCATAACGTATTAGTAACGTGCACAGAACGTTTTAATCACATATAGATAACTTATACCAACGAATGCTGAGCGTGTTGTCGGCATTCACAACCTATGCCCAACGATGGTCTAACTTATGCATAGCGCGCGGCAGCGTATTGCCGACGATCACGTGGCATAGGCTATTAATAGGCTGCGCTCGACGATTCAAATCATAACCGCACGAGACATCAAAGTGTGAAGCCGCTGTCACACCTTGAAGTTTTAGCCAGCATATGCCGAAGTATGAAAAATTTGCCGAACCAAGCTGGCACACGTCGAATACGTTATGGGTAAGTTTTGTATACGTTAAGAGCATGCTGGCATACGTCGTAGTACGCTGGCACACGTCATTGTACGCAGAGTATGTCGAGAAATTTTCAGCATGTTGAAGATTTCTCGACGTACGACACACATTCTGCATACGCTGGCATAAGTTGTAGGCACGCTACGCGATCGTTGACATACGTTACTTGTACGCTACTCATAAGTCGAAACACATCAAGGTAATGGTTAGCATCAGTGTTCCAGACTCCCTGTTTTTTTTTTTTCTTCAGTATGACGGTTATGATTCAAATCGTTGAGCGGCAGCCTTGTAATTATATTATATTATAACCGCACTAGAAATCGAAGTGTCAACATGACCGTCATACCGAAGAAAAATAAAAATAAAAATAAAAAAACAGGCAGTCGAACACTGACGCTAACCATTACATTGACGCGTTTCGACTTATGAGTACCTTACAAGTAACGTGTGTCGACGTGTGTCAACGATCGCGTAACGTGCCTACAACACGTTACTCATAGGTTAGAAATAAGTTTCGGGTACGCTAAACATTACCTCGACGTGTTTCGACTTCTGATTAACTTACAAGTAACGTGTGTCGACCTGCGTCAACGATCGCGTGACGTGCCTACAACTTATGGCCAGCATTATGCGGAACGTGTGAGTCATACGCTGACATACGTCGGGAAATTTCAAGCATGGAAAATTTGTCTAACAGCTCGGCGAACTACGACATATGCCAGTGTACTACGACGTATGCCAGCATGCTCTTAATGTATACAAACTTACCCATAACGTATTCGACGTGTGCCAGCATTTTAGCCCAATTTTGCATCCGTCAGGCATACATTGGCTGAATCGTCAAGGTGTGACAGGGCCTTTAACACTGGTCAAAGTAAGGAAGTCTCAGTTTCAACTGTGAAGAGAAGACTTCGAGCTGCAGGTTTGACAGGTCGAGTGGCAGTAAGAAAGCCATTGCTAAGATTACAAAATAAGAAAAAGAGGCTTGCCTGGGCCATGAAGTACCACCAGTGGACTACTGAAAACTGGAAGAAGGTCTTGTGGACCGATGAATCAAAATTTGAAATCTTCGGTTCATCACGCAGGGTTTTTGTACACCGTCGAGTAGGCGAAAGGATGGTTCCTCAGTGTGTGACACCAACTGTCAAACATGGAGGAGGAAGCGTGATGATCTGGGGCTCTTTTGCTGGATCCAGAGTCGGCGACTTGCACAGTGACTGGCACCCTGAACCAAAGGTGCGACCACAGCATTTTGCAGCACCACGCAATACCATCTGGTCGACGCCTAGTTGGTCAGGGATTCATCCTACAGCAAGATAACGACCCAAAACATACCTCCAGGCTATGTCAGAACTACCATAGAAGAAAAGAACAAGACGGAAGGCTTCAAATCATGGAATGGCCAGCACAGTCTCCAGACTTAAACCCCATCGAGCTGGTTTGGGATGAACTGGACATAAGGGTGAAAGCAAAGCAACTTACAAGTGCAACACATTTGTGGGAACTTCTGCAACAGTGTTGGGAAAAACTTTCCAAACAATATTTGATTTCCATTGTAAAAAAAAAAATGCCATGAGTATGTTCGGCTGTTATATCTGCAAAAGGTGGCTGCTTTGATGAGTCAAAAATTTAGATTAAATTTTGTTCAACAAAACGATACCATGATTCATTTTTTATTTGTTCTATGCTTTAATTTCAGAGTACATTGAAACATTAAACTGCTTAAATTTCAGTAAAAACTGGAATAATGGGGGTGTTCTAAAACTTTTGACCGGTAGTGTACATTTCCTACGAGACTCGATTCTGTCTCAATCCCGATATTCCCCAATGCTGAGAACGTGAGCAGCAAACTTCATTGGTCAAGTTGGTGCAAAATCTTATCTAATTACTGCTAAACTGAAGATTTTTGAAAGTGCCAATAAGGTGATTTGCATTCTTCAGTGTTCAAGAAATATAATTCAATGGAAATAAAATGAAGACTTTAAAGGCTGTACAAAACAAAAAACAAAAAGAAAATTTTTTTCAGAAGTTTAGCACTGTCAGTGTGTACAGTTAGGTTGGGAATCAAACCCAGAATAAGATTGTTTAAAAGTAAGTGCACTATCTCTGTACCATCCTGACAGAATAGATAATAACCAATCTAATGGCTCAATGGACAAATAAATAAATAAATGGAAATCCAGGGGGTTTCCTGATTTACGAACGCCTGGACTTATAAATCAACCCTCATAATGATAATATATTACTCATTTTAATGTCCGAGATATGAACATTCGCTCGTACTTACAAACCGATCGTCGGCAGAGCAAACCGGGACTCATTGGTTGGGCAGAGCGTGAATCTTTCTTCTGCGAGATGTAAAGAGTCTGAGCTTCGCATAGTCTTCAGTATCCAGTGTAATGTACAGTACTGTACTGTTCACAGATATGATCTTTACGCACATTTTTGCATTCATAATGCCACGTATTTTACTGTTTTAGTTACGAACACTAATCATGGCTGATAAATATTGCAGTATACAACGAGCCTCTCATACGAGCCTCAACAAGGTATACAATTTTTTTTTTTAAGTCATATTCCTGCAATGAAGGAATCCAGAATCTTGACATTGGAGACGAAACTGGAGGTTATAAAACGTTCTGATAAAGGTAACTGATAAAGATAAAACATTCTGATAACTCCCTGATAACACTCGACGATTAGAACAATGATCAAGGACAAGACGATAGTTTTACTGCACTTTATTAACCTCACCAGAGGAGAGGGTATTTATTGCCTTAGGGTCCGTTTATTTGTTTGTCTGCACAGAACTTTAGTGTTTTTCTCTGAAACCGCTTTGTCGGATTGACACAATTTTCACCACAGGAGCGACTACTCATGTATAATATTTTATTGATAATTATTGGGGGAAGAGGGGAGGATACATGTTGCTGCTGTCAGTAGTGAATGTTAAAATATATATTTTATTTTTAAACTTACTGTATGAATCAAACTTGGTGGCTCAAATTTGGGAGTACACAGACTGCCACCTGACAGATTTGTATAAAGTAAACTGAATCTAGGAAGTTGTCAAGACTAGATGATATAATGGTTAAAATGCCCGCTCTGTGTCTGGGATGTCAGTGGTTCGAACCTCGACCGAGTTATAAGAAATACTTGAGAAATGGTATGTGCTGCTTGCTTGTTTGGTGGGCAGTATTGAAAGGGATAGAGCAAGGTTAAAAAAATTAAAAACCTCATAGATTGGCATCGATGTGGAGGTGGAAATTCATCGATTGCCCCGCTGAGTGTGGAGAGAAAAGCTTTGTCATAAAAGATGATGTCAATGGTACCCAGAGTACTCTGGGAAGTGACATCACTTTCCCCAATCTCAGAGGCTGTGTTTGTGTTCAAGTCAAATCTGGTGGTGCCTCATGTAGCTGTCCATGTGACCTGAGTGATTTGTGTTGCAGCTCCTTCACACAAGCCTTAGAGCCAGTAAAAGATGAAAAAAAAAATTTCAATGAGAATGAATGTCATTTTAATGGTCAGTCTGACAGTAACGATCAGAATGGATTGACATGTATGAGGAATGGACTCGAGTCATGAATGTAACAGTGTTCAATATACAAATGGACCAGCAGCAAGAGGTGAACATGGTACTGTACCTATAACTCCTACAGTGATGGTTGTGCGGATTTTCTGATTAAGGCAATAGCTTCCGAGGAGCTTCATGAGGTCATCGGCACCAACACAGGCTGATGAAGCAAGCAGAGCAGGACTGGCATTTGCAGGTTTCACACGACTCCTTTGCTGTTCACAAAAAAAAAGAGGGTGTGCACACATGGCAACGAATCAATGACCTGACATTGATGAACCATCCTTGTCAAGCTGAAGGTGTAATCTTCTTGAGAGAAGATCAAAATTAAACTTTTACATTGTTCTTTCTTAGTGGTACTGGCATTGGATTAGCATCCCAGAGTTTGTGGGTTCAAATCAGACTCCAAGCAGTTTTTATTATCGATTTGGATTGCAAGCTTCTGGTGCTAGACAATTTGATAAACTGAGTTCTGCAAATTAAGTGCAAGTGCATCAGCAAAGCTGCCATATTCTTCCACGTGACATACCCTTTGTGAGATCCACCAGAGCATCAAGTGCCTACATGGTTCGGATCTGATGGTCCGAGTGATGACATGATCTATTTTATATTCTCATATCAATATTACTACATATCCAACTTATTAAAAGTGCTGTAAAGTTTGACAATTCCTATAAAAAAAAGAGGAAATCAGGTGTCATTTGAGATTCAATTCGATTCAATCCAACCACCCTCCCCCCAAACCCCTCCTACTCCTCCACCCTTTCCGCCCAAAAATTGGTTAAAGGAAAGCTTTTATCAGCCTCGTCTAGTTATAAATCTTTCCAAAGTGCTGATTCGAGATTTTATCCTCGATAGCCTATTATCATCTCTAAAACCAGATCATTGCACTTGGAAAAAACAGGGAGCCAGGCAGTGTTACAGGAAGCAGGAAAGAGTTTTCACCAAATGGTGAGCTTGGGTTTGCGTGCCAGCTTTAAACACAACTGTAGGAAGTTCGCTGCGGAAGTACTGCAGCCACGCTGTCACAACATCTTTAGGTACCAGGTCTGGGGAAAGAAAATGTTGTTAATCACAAAATAATCAAATACAGAAGGCATCACATAGTAAGGGCAAAGCATGTCTGCAGCTTTGCGAGTTTCTCTACTTGTGGCATTTTGAACCTTTGCCCTTAAGGCTCGATTCATGCTGCGACATGCCTCATTGGGGTCACAGCATAGCACACCGTGATAGTGACGTCATAATGTTGCTATAGGTTAGAGAACTGATTATCATCTTTACTCCTCAAGATAAAACTGTGTTTTCCGGGCTGTGCTGTTGTAGTAAGGAAATTGACAATGCATTCGTGTGGCAGAGGATGCTTGATGGTAACAAATCATACAGCAACTACTGTATTGAGACAATTTATGTAATGTATTGAGGCAGTAGTTGTTGTATGATTTGTGACCATCAAGCATCCTCTGCCACACGAATGCATTGCCAATTTCCATAATACAACAGCACAGCCTGGAAAACACGGTTTTCTCTTGAGGAGTAAAGATGATAATCAGTTCTCTAATAATTAGGGCATTAATTTGGCACGAGCAAACAATTTAAAGCATTATGCTGAACTGATGAGCTATAATAAAGGTGAAACAAGTCTGCAGCTATGCTATTGGCTCTGCTTGTGGCTCGGTGAACCACTGCCCTTAAGGCTTGAGTCGCGCTGTGAAATGCCCCCTTGGGGTCGCAGTATAGCACATCATAATGGTGATGCCACGGTGTTGCTGTAGGTTGGAAAATGGATTATTATAACCTTTATTCCCAACCGCAAACCTGTTATAATGAGGCAACAGACAAAAGACAAAATGGCAGACGACGCTTATTGGTCACAAATTAAATTGTGCAGCAGTAGCTATGAAGGGACACTATTTGTTTTGCCTTTACTCTACTAGACACAGTTATGGGTTTGTACAATATTTATTTTTTCATCCGTCATGAATCGAGATTATGAACAAAGCGGTGAGAGTGAAACAAGGCTATATATGTGCACAATGTCGATGCCAGACTTTGCATTAGCAAATGCTGAGATGAAGCGGTAGAGGCATAGCATAGCGTCATAGAAGAACCATTTCACTCCGATTCCTGCACATTTGCTCCAAGATACTCCAAGATTTCACAACCCCTACCGATCTTGTTGAGGACCAACACAAGTCGTTTTCTGGGCCCAGCCTGAAGCACAGTCTGCTCAGCCTGTGCAGAACGGCACCCCAGAGGATCACGGCAGTCCAACACCTCCAACACAACATCGGCAATCTCTACTACCTGCAGACACGACACGAAACGACTTACACAATTCAATATCAACGATTACCTCCCCTTAGCAGGGCCCGTTAACGCTAATAACACATCTCATCACGTCAACATACAATTCAGTTTGTTCACGTGTTGCAACATTCATTCTCGAGTCAACATCATCACTGGTTGAAGCTGTAAAATATGGAGCACATGCTGCCTGTGTAAAATCAATCCATTCAAACCTTTCCCCACCATTACAATACAAAATACACCTCAACATGACATCAGCTCTGTAATTAGGCTGAGCATTCAAACATGAGGCTGTTTCTTTGGCATTCAATTGATGTTATTTAAACCTTCACAAAAGATAAGCTAACACTAAATGACCTCTCAACATCAAAAGTCTGTAAGTATAGGTTTACTTTGTCTGAGGTATCTACTTACCTTTTCTGACCAAAATGCCACCAAAGCAACAATTAAAAGCACACTCTTGTTTTGAAGACAAGATTTTATACATGTGTATGATTTCAGACAAGATCATGAAAACAAAAAAAAAATTTAAAAATAATTTCATATCAAACATTTTATTTAAAAAAAAAAATATATATATATATATATATATATATATATATATATATATATATATAGTTACGACTGTGGAAATTTACACAACACCAGAAAGGTACTTCGATCAGTTATGCCGGTAAGTTTATGTGCAAATAGTTCCCCACCGTTGTTTAGAGAATTTTATTCGTGTTCACCGGGCTGTGACGCTTTGACATAGCCGTTTTTCTTATCTCTAACATTATTTTGGACCAATCATCCCCCAACAACCAAATCGCCACCACCAACATCATTCCCAAACAACTGCAACTCAAACACCACCACCTTCGCCTCTTTACCTCCACAACTCCACCCCGCAAACATCGCTTCACCGTCATTCTCAAACGACTCCCACAACAACCAAATTGCCACCACCAACATCATTCCCAAACAACCACAACCAAACCACCACCACCTTCGCCCGTGGAGAACGCCGGAGAGAGCTCACCGACCAAGCCGGGTGCACGAGGACAGGCGCGGCCACGCCAGGCCGTGGGGGAGTAGACGTCGCGACCTGCCCACCGTCGCGCCACGAGGGCGCGGGTAAGACCCTTCGGTCTCGTGGGCCTGACCGTTCATCCAGGCTCCACGCACAATCGGTCCACGGACCCGTCTGCCACCCTTGTCTTTGGGGGTGGCTTTTCTTTGCTTTTTGTATAAATGCATGTGGTGGCGCCATCTAGTAAGTAGACTTGTTTAAGTGACTGCGTGTGCGAATAAAACGCTTTATTCGGTGGTAATTCTTTTATCTGCTTGCTTTGACTGTACATACGTGCATGATTCATCGCTGTGACTGTAAATACGTGCAATGTCTAATAAATGTGCTAATTGAACTGTTCCCCGTTCGTTGCGTCCTATTCCATGTTTTGAAAGTGCCATCTTGCATCACGGAAGAAATTGGTAGAGGGGTGTAAGCACCCGGTAGAAAGAATCACATCCGTCGAGGTCGGCGATAACACGGCTCGGTTATCACTGTAGCACGGAATGGACCGCTTCAGCGGTTCGTGTCCTAGGCCGACCTGCGGCGAGGTACGATCGCCCGGTCGACAACTCGCGCAAGTACTTAGGTAGGTCGAATTTTGCGAGCAACCCTATCCTGCGCGGGTGGGCAATTGGCATGATCGTGGTGAGGTTAAACCCCCACCCGTGACTAGCTCCTGGCGGTAGTTCCAAGGAGGGTCTCGACTGAATTGTCCGACCGGTGGGCGACGCAGTCACGATTCGAGTTACGCGGCCGATCGCACGTCGGCGGGCACGAAATCGCAATAATATATATATATATATATATATATATATATATATATATATATATATATATATATATATATATATATATATATTTGTAAATATATATATATATATATATATATATATATATATATATATATATATATATATATATATATTTGTAATTTCAAATAAAAATTTCAAACATTTCATATCAATATAAAACATTTGATCAAACAATCATCAAAAATAAAAAAAATTTAAAACCCAAAAAGAACATTAAAATGGGAATGTATAAAGAAGTTGTCCACATAAAATGGTCTATTATTATAAATCAAAGCAAAGAAAAGTGAAAACAATTTCAATATAAATTCACACTCCCGTGTGGGTTAACACGTGGTCAATCGTTCATATTGAATCCAAGAAATAATATCAAATTAATACAATATAAAGAAGAAAGCAAGTTAAAATTCATCGATAAATAGTACACAAACGTCACGAAGGTGAAAAGTATCTGAACAAATAAATCCATTGGGCCACCAACCATTAAACCTATTTAACCTAATCGATCCTATTACCCCCTTCTTCATTGAGACACTTTATAAGAAATGGAATCGTGCTATTTCGATATCTTGCTGTTCGGCACTGGTCCATGCTGTACTTGTGAGTACCAGTACCATGAAGCTGCATTGCACGAGTGGCATCGTTTTTCAGGAACCAGTTAATAAACTTCTGAGATCGCACACAAGAGGATGCAAACTTGGAAAATATGATTGTTCTTCTTTCCTCAAGTGGTTCAATCCCAGTCACTATGACTGGAGTCGTACTGCTTACTGAGAACAATCGTCATTGCTCTTGGTCTTTAGTTTGCCCTTTTGTTAGTCCAGGATGCCACACCGGTGTAGCATATTCGAGTGATGGCCGGACATATGACGAGTAGATGTTGACAAGATCGTGTGTTGGGATGTTGAACTTTTTCAGTCTACTCAGCAAATGCACTCTCTTCTTGCTCTAAGTCATCATTTCCCTGACTTAGGCCTCAGTCACATTTGCTCCACGGCGAGGATACGGCGGCCGTACGCCCTCTGAATTTACAGAAACGTGCGGTGGCCGCAGAGTTTCTGGGGTGGCCTCAGGGTGGCCCTACGCCGTTTGGCTATATTTTACAGGTCGTAAGGTCGCCGTGGAATTATATAACTCTATATATATATATAGTTATAACTTTTTTCATTTCTACGTTCGCAATAGCAATTCGACAAGCCGAAACAAAAGAACTGGTAAAAAAAATAATAATAATAATAATTAACCCATTCGTTACCGTCCGTCTGGCCGCACGTTCGGCTTAGGGCCCCCCTGCGGTCGCCTTGCAGGCACCTTGCACCTGCCTTGAAAATTCTATGGCCGCCACAGGAATGCCCTAAGGTCACAGTGCGACATCAAATCAAAGACCGTACGGCACCCCCACGTTTTCGGTCTCCACAATTTATAAACACGCTGTGCGGCTCCCCGAAAAATAAAAACATATGTGACTGCTACATTGTGTGACCGTGGAAATACTGCGGCCGCCGTATAAATGCGAGTGGCCGTAGATTTTGGAGACCCCACGGCTGCCGTGGCAAATGTGACTTAGGCCTTACTTGTCCCATTTTAGGTCATCTTGTATCCATATTCCTCGTATTTTGGTTTCCTCTACAACATCGAGGGTATTAATTCCAAGGTTGAGGACAGGTGGTTCCGGCGATGAATATTTGAAGCAAATTTTCAGCTGTTTGCCTTCAGCTGTATTCAGGTGAAGATGGTTCTGATCAGCCCATTCACTGAGGTCGGTTACGGCGTTTTATAGTAGTGGGGGCTCTCGATGATCTCACCTCTCCAATACTCAGATCATCGACATACTTCCATTGCTGCAACTCTGATGAATCCATTTCATCGGTGATCATGGCAAGGAATGCCAGAGGATCAATCTTTGTTCCCTGTGGTACTCCACAAAGGATTTCAAGTGACATAGAGTGCCTTGGTATTTCACTCTCTGTCACCTGTTTGTTAGAAAATCCGCTATCCAAGGGATAATTTCTTTTCTGACTCCTAACTTATCTTTGGAGAAGTCTGTAACAACGAGATTCCCAATGGTGTCAGTTTTGTCAGAGCCCTTGTAGAATGCATGCAGCATTTCAACCAAACAGTGTGTGGTTGAAGATTCTTTAAGACTCCCGTAATGAAGTCTATCAATATTGGGTATCATATCTTCCTCCATCAATCTGGCAACAAATCCCTTGCAAACCTTTGCACACTGGGAAGTTAGGGATACTGGTGTCAACTTTTTGAGAACAGCCGGCTTTTCCTTCGGTACAGGAACCACATCAACATCTATCCAGATTTGTGGAAGTTTGCCCTCTCTCAACGATGAAATGAATATATCAGTGATGGAAATACTGAGTTCACATGCAAAATCCTTGAGAAATCTGTTTGGACCGACATCAGGGCCAATGGCTTTCCTTGCATTGATCTTGCTCAATTCACGGCACATCTCCCACACTTGAACTTGAGGTGGTTTTTCAACTTTTGTTGACGTCATACAAAAAGTACACCTTTGTGTTGCACACCAATAGGCAAGTGTAACTGATGCAGAGCCAAATCCTCACCACATGGGATGCAGCAGACTCACCATGACAATGCCTTTCGCACGGTACCAAATGTACACGTACAATGAAAAACAATAGCATACCAATGGCATTCACACCTCTAAGTATCACTCTTATGGAGTTATGGTGCACCTCATGGAATGATATTGCTGTGTACACTATCCGACAGTGATAACCAATGAGGCTCTGACTACACGACACGAGATAAACACGTGCAATAATGGATCTTTCTGGTTCTTCTTCAAATTCATTTTCACAGCTCTGTAAAGTACAGAGAGAAAGACTATCAGGCCATGTCATGGTCTTTCCTAGTAACTGTCCAATACACTTCAGATACAATTCAGCTTCATACTTTCAACATACTGGATGATGCAATCCAACTGTTTTGAAGAAGAAGATTCCTGCAGGCAAAATTTCTCCTCTGGGTGTGGAATTATTTAATTTTGTGCCAGTCCAGTGTGGTTTGACAGATTATATTTTAAAATGATTTTTCTGCTCATTATATTGTTACAATCAGGCATTAATTGGTAACTGGAACAAAGTCCTGTGACTAAGTCCCCATCCCCTGGAGCACAAACTGGAGTCAAGTCACTAAAAGTGTTGTTCACTGTACATACCACAATCATTGAGCTGCATGTTCATCTTATACCATGACTCTATCATGTGTGGGATTTAAACATGACATCAAATTACAAAGACAAGTGCACAGATTAAGGATTTCCAAATGGTAAACCCAAAACACATCTGCCATTTTCAGCAAA
>NC_140970.1:82169991-82184991 GCF_056783735.1 Eptatretus burgeri | reverse complement strand
CCCAAAGTTAGTTATGCCGTTAAGTACATGTGGACAGATTCCCTCCTCGTGTTTAGTGGGAAATCTAAAGGGTGTGTTGGGATGATTTTTTTAGTTAGGGTAATAAATCTTTATATCCCATCCCCCATCACGATCCACTGTCCACCTGCTGTATCCGAATGCCCAATGGCCGGGGCAAAATCTTTGTGTTGTGGCTTCTTCTTGATGAGTCCAGAAACGCGTGGGGGGGGGGGCGGGTTGCTCTCGGCATGGCCGAAATCCCGACCAGAAAGGGCAGACCCATGGGGGCCCTGCCTAATCAGGGCAGACAGTGGCGTCGACTTCACCAAGGGCCCCTCTCCGCTGAGAGAGATCTATAAATTAAGAAGCGATCCTCAGCGTAGAGTCCTTGGCTGGGAGATAAATTACGGCACCATCCTGAGAGGGTAGAGAGAGAATTCTGTGTGGGTCGGCCGTGTTAGCTGGAGTCTGAGGTTGGAGAGAAACAGCGTTGGAGCGAGACGGTTGGAGTCGCGGGTTGCCAAAGAAAGGAGGGTCGTGACGCGGAGGGTCTGCCCGCGTCTTGCCTCGGCGGCCCGTCTGTTGCGCTGGTTTGAGGGTGCCCGTTCTTGACCGGGTCTCTCGTGGGTCCTGTCAGTGGCCCTGATCCCCGTCTCGGACTCCGCTCCGCTCCACGCAGGCTCCTTCGTGGACATGGTCTCCGCGCATGTGGCTGTGGGCCGAGCTGCAGGACCACCGACAGGTGCCGCACCACGGAGCATCCCTTCCCTCCAACGTGCCGGTACCCCAAAAGAACTGTGACATCAGCTCATCTCCCTCTCTGGCTGTGGGGGTCCTTTGCAATACACCTGGGTTTATTTTCGTCTGAGTGCGCGTCTGAGTGTGTGGCGCAGTCTTTAAGTAGAACTGTTTAAGTGTTTGATCATTGTAAATCTTGCCTGTATATCCCGCGATAAGTCTGCTCTGAGTCCTTTTGTAAGCTGATTGTAAATAAACCATTATAAGAAATGTTCCCAGTTCGTTTTCGTCTTTTCCTTTATTGGTCCAGCATGATTCGGATCTGAGTTTAGCCGGGTCTTTATCCCCGATAAATAATCTGTTCATCCAAGCCGGTGCATTCTTGGTAGTTCCGCCCGGCTGCATCCGAACCAGAAAGGTAGTTGGAAGGGTGATCCGGTTCGGGCAAGACGTACCGAGGGCGTGGTTCCCCGGTAGACAACACAGCGTGGTTAATTAGGTAAATTGGTTCTCCACAAAAAGACCCTACGCTACGCGGTGGAGGTATTGGCGTCCACAGTCGGTTAAGCGTCCTGCCGCCTCACGGAATTATCCGTGAGCGACGGCCTGCAATTCCAGGAGTCTGGTGGGAGGCGATGTAACTTCCCCCACCTCGCGGTCGTTCTCGCCACCGGTCCCCGGCCCGCAACAATATATACCATACACATAAATATATGTATATATATACATATACACATACATATTATATGTCTATTGTGCCTGATGAAGCCAGCTGTGAAGCCTATGAAATGTTGCCCTTCGACCAGGTTTGCTCTCACTTTTTTGCTCAAATTAGCGGAGTCTATCAAGTTTTTACTTTTGGTTGGAAGTGCCTTCTTCTTCTTTTATATACTGTATACACATATGTGTATATATATGTACACACACACCATATACTGTATACACATACACCAGAATCCCGACATTCACAGAGGATAAGTTACGGGAAAACCCCATGAATGTGGGGGCATTGTTACAATAGGAAATGGGGTGACACATTCCAGGGATTTCCCGACCGTGGTAAAATCTGCCAGTGTCGGGTGGGAAAATCCGCGATTTTGTCATGGTTACAATGGAGAAGAGGGGGGATAATGTTATTGGTTCACAGAGGTTCCTGATTCATGAAAAAGGCCACAAATAACGACACCACCAGTTGGGAAATTGGTACAAAGGGGACAAGAGGGATTACATTATCGGTTCGCGGCAGTTCCTGGTTCAAAGGGGAAGTTTTTAAAGGTTTAAAATGTTTTCGATCACGAATGCATGAGTGCAGCTTCATTAAAGATGCTTACATGTTTATCCCGTGAAACTATGGTTATGCTGCGAAGCTGCTGCGAAGTACGTACAGTACCGTATGTTTAAAGTGCACATGGTAAGACGTCCCGCAAAACTATGTTCATCCCGCGAAGCTGCAATACAGTGTATACAGTATCGTATGTTTAAGTGCACATGGTGAGACGTTCACATGGTGAAAATAAGAAGTTTCCTGTTTAGAATGATTTTAAATTTATTTGACTGCCAGACAGACTGAAGCAATTGCTCTACTGCGAGCATGCATGTGTGCTCAGGATGAGATTCCACACAATTTGCAAAATTCAGAGCCAAAGTACTGCTAAACTGCAGGTTTGTGGTCCGATTCATGGTCTGATTCCTGTTCTACAATGTTCAAAATACAAGATGAAATTGAAATTCAGTAGTTCCTCGATCATCAATTGATGTATTTAAACAAACAGAATGAACCAATGACTTTACCACCAACCCCCCCCCCCCCCCCGTCCCCTTTGAGTTATGAGTGTAAGGTAATGATAACATGTAGATGGGCCCAAAAGAGTAAAGACACATGAAGTATGTAGTCAATGCACACATGCATATAAATACATTTCTCTCTGTGTATCCCTCAATGTGAATGTACACTCAAAGATAAGCGAGCTGTGGACTAGGGGTAATGTATTCAATGTAAATAATCTGTACTTCATCAAATGTGGTAAAGTAAGGATGTTAACTTAAAGAAGGAAAACAAATTTAAAGAAAACTCAATGTTTAACATAAGCAAAGCATCAATTGATCGAGCTCGACTCCCACTCGTGCCTCGTTTACACTCAAAACTATAAAACCACGTACCTCCAACCTATCTGCAACAAACAGGGAAAAATGACATCACACTTAATCAGACACAGGACCTCCAGTGTGCCTGTAAAAGACTCCGGGTCATTATGTGGCTCTTCTCTAACGCTTAATATCCCAAAAGAAATTGCACTTGAAAAGGTTAACAAAACGAGATGCCTTTAGATTACAACTTTGGATTGGGACAGAAGATGAGAATCGTGGTATTACTGTCCAGGAAATGGTATAGGTTACATTGATCAGCTGAATCTGGTCGTTGAACAGCAGAAGCGCCGCACAAGATGAAACCATATCCTTTTAAATGCAACATGTAATTATATCAATATCAAAATTGCAGCAATAGTGAAGATGCAAAACTTGTTCTTCACCATATGGATGAGGAAAGCAGGTTAACTTTGTATGGTTAACTGGAGCATGTGATGTCATTCAATGAGGATGCAACCACCGTCATCCCATTCTTATTTTATTAGCGTTCTCATCTGAACGCCTGGCTCCAGGTCTGTTGTCCTTTGTGTTCATATGTCCTTGTAATTCATTCAAAAGTAAATAAAAATTGGGAAATTTAAGTCAACTAATGTCTTAGTCCTTCGCGTGATACATGTGCAAGCTCTTCCATGAGCCTTAGATCAATGCAGAAAGAAAAACAAATGACAAAACAAACAATAAACCAATGTCACCCGCAGGGTGACCCGTATCTTGCCAAAAGGTGACCACGTGTGACTTCTTTAAGGTCACACTGAGGTGAACAGAGCTGCTATCCACCAGGAGCAACTCCTTGAGAAATATCTGCCTACGAGAGATTCCGATGAGAATCGTTCTACAGAGTAACCATGAAAAATATGCGTTTGCCTCATAACGTCACCAAATGACGTCATAATGTCTCAAGCTTGACATATCCAGAAAGCACTCATCGAGGTGTTCAATTTGAGGTACTACACGATATGGTTCCTAAAACTTGAAAATTTGACCTTGGGGTCAAATATGTTTGACCTTAGGCGCTAACCATGAAGATAAAGGCCAATCGCCACCAAATATTAAATCAGCTGAGCGCCAGACCATGAACTATATTCCCATGAAGTTTGAAGACTATCCGATCAAAATTACTCAAAAAATAAGGGTTTCGTTGACTCCCCTGATTTGTGACAAAGTGACCTTGACCTTTGACCTTCAAAATTTTATGCACTGAAAGGGACCTCTATCGGCCTCTGATATGCGAAGTTACAAAAATTTCCAATGATAACTGTGCTCTGCAGAGTGATTTATACATGATTACAGACCAAAAAACAAAAAAAAAAACATATTAAGGTCAAGGCCAATTGCCACCAAAAATTAATCAGCTGAGCGCCAGACCATGAACTATATTCCCATGAAGTTTGAAGACGATCCGATCAAAATTACTCAAAAAATAAGGGTTTCGTCGACTCCCCTGATTTGCGACAAAGTGACCTTGACCTTTGACCTTGAAAATTTTGTGCACTGAAAGGGACCTCTATAGGCCTCTGATATGCGAAGTTACAAAAATTTCCAATGATAACTGTGCTCTGCAGATCATTTTATACGTGATTACAGACAAACAAACAAACAAACAAACAAAATAAACCAACTTGCCAAAAGGTGACCACGTGTGACTTCTTTAAGGTCACACTGATGTGAACTGAGCTGCTATCCACGAGGAGCGACTCCTTGAGGAATATCTGCCGACGAGAGATTCCGATGAGAATCGTTCTACAGAGTAACCATGAAAAATATGCGTTTGCCTCATAACGTCACCAAAGGACGTCATAATGTCTCAAGCTTGACATATCTAGAAAGCACTCATCCAGGTGTTCAATTTGAGGTACTACACGATATGGTTCCTAAAACTTGAAAATTTGACCTTGGAGTCAAATATGTTTGACCTCAGGCGCTAACCATGAAGGTCAAGGCCAATCGCCACCAAAAACTAATCAGCTGAGCGCCAGACCATGTACTACATTCCCATGAAGTTTGAAGACGATCCGATCAAAATTACTCAAAAAATAAGGGTTTCGTCGACTCCCCTGATTTGTGACAAAGTGACCTTGACCTTTGACCTTGACCTTCAAAGTTTTGTGCACTGAAAGGGACCTCTATCGGCCTCTGATATGCGAAGTTACAAAAATTTCCAATGATAACTGTGCTCTGCCGAGTGATTTATACGTGATTACAGACCAAAAAAAACAAAAAAAAAAACATATGAAGGTCAAGGCCAATTGCCACCAAAAATTAATCAGCTGAGCGCCAGACCATGAACTATATTCCCATGAAGTTTGAAGACGATCCGATCAAAATTACTCAAAAAATAAGGGTTTCGTCGACTCCCCTGATTTGCGCCAAAGTGACCTTGACCTTTGACCTTGACCTTCAAAATTTTGTGCACTGAAAGGGACCTCTATAGGCCTCTGATATGCGAAGTTACAAAAATTTCTGATGATAACTGTGCTCTGCAGAATTTTTTATACGTGATTACAGACAAACAAAAATAAATAAATAAATAAATAATACAAGCTGACTAACATATCTTGCAAAAACTTCGTTTTGGCAAGATAAAAATCCACCCAGTACATCTCTTCTTGCCACCCTGTAACAATGTCATGTTTTCATCATTAGGGCTCTCCCTATAACAGAAGGGAAGGCTTTTTCTGTTGTAGGGTTTGTTTCTCAAATTAGTTAGGGAATTTTAGCAAATTGTGTTGACCATCTGTGAAAAAAATTGCTTACCAAAAAATTTCTTCACGAAAGTATTCATCTGGGTGTCTACTAACACCTATCAATTAGTGCAAACCAAAATCCTTGTGGAAAATTCTGGGGAGCCAATCAAAGTTCGGGTGCTCAGAGGGCCTGCACGAAAAAAAGAAAGAAAAAAAAAATCGGAAAAATTAACTTTTGCCAATATTGACTTGTGGGATGTCTAACTAGGGGTTTTTTGGGGTGCTGAATTGATTCCAACCATTAGATTTGAGGAAAAATGAATCCCTGGCCGTAAAATATTGATATGATACATTTTTAGATATCTCAGACTGTGTTTTACAGTAATTTGGCTCAATTGATTCAGATTGTTCAAATTGTGCTGAAACCAACATACAACATTTTTGAAACCACTGCTATATTGTTGGTTATACTTGTGCTCATGCTCAGAAGAATTCTCTGTGTTAGCTGACGTTAGCTAAGAGCTTTTAGCTATAAAATTATTGTATATACTATACTATAAAATTATAAATAAAAAAAAAGTTTGATGAATAAGGTTGTAAAAGCTGACGAAGCAACATTTCCATTGAGCACAGTTCTGTTAAAAATGTCAATAAAATACATTTTATATGATCAAAGAATTTTTTTTCTCCAAAATAATGGTTGGAATCAATACAGCACCCCCAAAACCCCCTAGTTAGACATCCCACAAGTCAATATTGGCAAAAGTTAATTTTCCGATTTTTTTCGCGCAGGCCCTCTGAGCACCCGGAATTTGATTGCCTCCCAGAATTTTCCACAAGGATTTGGGTTTGCACTAATTGATAGGTGTTAGTAGACACCTAGATGAATACGTTAGTGAAGAAATTTTTTGGTAAGCAATTTTTTCACAGATGGTCAATACAATTTGCGAAAATTCCCTAACTAAATTAGTGCCCTCAATTTTAAATGGTATGTCAGAGTTTCTAAGACCTTTAGGAGTACTAATCCAGCATTTAGGGTTTTTTTTCTTCCTCCACTACCAATGTCCGAGCTGTACTTCAAAACTGGCAGGGACTTTCGAAATGAAATTTTGCATCAATACTGTGAATAAAAAGTATGTGGGTCAACACACACACAAAAAATTGACCTTGACTGAATTATGAAGGTCATGACCCAATCGTAGACATTTCAACATTTTTCACCAAAACTCGACTAAGGTTCGTCCGATCAGAACGAAATTGCCCTCTCGAGACAGCCTCGAGTAAGGTGCATTTACAATTTAATGTACATCATACCTCTCCGGGTTAAATGTCAAAGTCAAATGACAGTCTGAAAATAACAAACAATTTTTTTTTTTTTTTTTGTCATCGTTCAATTTTCCCAATGCGGAATCTCCAAGACCGCTTCACCTTCAAAGACGTTCTTGCATCCTAATAATGTACCTGCACTGAAGTTGTCACCTGATATTTGATTTGTGTCCTTGACCTACTTTTTTCAGATTGTGACCCAACTCACAAAAAACACCTTTTTGATCACAACTTCAATAATATCCTTCCCATTTTCATGATGTCGAGTTTTATGGACAGAGTATAGATGTGGGAACACATTTTCTTAATTTGCACTCTATCCATAAATGTTGAAGGTCAAGGTCATGTAACAGCCATCATTGGATCGCGTGTGCCAGGGGAGGCTCACCCTTGTCGATCGCTTTGTGATTGATGGTTCTTCAGTTTTAGGTTAATAGTTCTTTGGAAAATGATTTGGAATATGAGATATAGGTATTTGCAATGACGAGAGGAAATAAAATTAAATACCTACAAACAAGTCATTCAAAGTAAAAAACTGGAAATTAGAGCAAGTCAAAGAGAGAAAAACGGTGAAGGAATAAAATGAGATTCTGCAGAAGAATTGCAAAATTATGTCCAAAGCCAATTTTCCACTTACTACAAATATTTCAGCTTCTTCAAGATATGCTACAATCTTGGTATCTTATAAAACACCTCTACCTGACATTTATTCACAGCATTCCCACCAAAGTGTCAGAGACATCTCGGGCTAATTTAAAGGGGATGACATGCACATCTTAAATAAGTTGTGTAACTATGCACAGCGAGACCACCGCTGACACCATGTTCACTTGTGGTGTGAAAAGGGCAATAGAATACCACCTCAAACATCACTCCACCTTGTTCTCAAACTCTTGCTGCCTCTTCAGTACATCCTGATGAAAACTGTCAAGGTTACGTCTGTGTTGCATCTCCATCAAGCGAGACAACTTCCGCCGTTCCTGTTGGGCAGCTACCTGTGAAAAAAACACAACATATTAGTTTTGAATTATTTATTATTATTATTATTATTATTATTATTATTATTATTAAACAGCTGAAACAATTCAACACACACCCGCTTCGCATGCTGCTCCTCTCTCCGTTTAATGTGTTTCTTGAAGGAATCCACATGAGGGACACCAGGATCCTTATTCAGCCTTCGTGCTTTGTATGGTTCACCGGGAGTGTGAGCAGCAAGCTGGGGTTCATTCAATTTTAATTAAACATGGAAGGCCCAAGAGAGAAACATTCACAAAGAACTCCGATCGTGAAGCGTCTGATCAAAAAATAAACAGAACAGATGAAATGTGTGAAAACAACAATGTGCTTTGTTGTTTATCAAGTGCAGAACAATAGAGTGGCACGAACAAACCTTAAAGTATGTTTCGGCATTGTAAAAGGAAGATCTGAAAATTAATACAGGGTTTAAAAGAAGATACAGATAATGTACTGTAATTAGTATATATTGCAAAAACTGAGATTGATGTTTGATAAAATATATGACTTGTACGGAATACCCGAGGGCTCTCAGAACATGAAGTTTTGTACTCTGCACCAGTCGGAACCATAGCCCACATAACCCTAGCCCTCACAAACCTATTCTTCATAATCATATCCCTCATCACCCTAGCCCTCGCAAACCTATTCTTCGTAGCCCGAGCCCTCGTAACCATAGCCCTCATAATGCTCTGCTCAGAATAATCAGTGATATTGTAAACACTGCATTTAATAAGGTTGCCAGGGTGGCCGAGAGGTACGCACACTCACCTCCAAGCTGTCTAATCTGAGTTTGCATCTCGGTCCACCTATAAACTGCCATCCTGGTGTTTCATAGGCAGGGTGATTCATCAATGTGTGCACCCTCCCTCAGATGGATGTTAAATGAGCTTCCCATCTTCCGGCATTCGTTGATGGGTGTTAAAGATCCCACGGTGTACTTCACGAAGAGTAGGCAAGTCATCGCCGGCACCTTGAACATTATTGTGGAAGGAAAAGACTCCTGAGGGGTTCTTCTTAACCCTCGAGAGCCCCAGGGGTTATTTTTTTGTTCACCCAGAACATTTCATGAGCTCCAGAGGGTTAACAGACAAATTCCTTCCATACCCTATAGAGGGCATTGCATCAGCAGCACAGCCAAGCCATCAGACAATGATTGTGATGGCTGTTTATACAGCATCGTGATGCATTCGAAAGAAGAATGAATTCACTGAACTCAGAAGCCGTCGTTACGGATGGGTTAATTATGCCACTTCTTTCACGTCAATGGTTTTCAGATGGAAAATTGGCATGCTCTAATATGACTTGCAATTTTCAAGTAGATCTTTTTTTCTTGTTCACAGGTACATCCTCATCCTTCAAATACATAGTGCACGACACAAAGTTGCAGTATTCCAATGTTGGTTGCACTATGGTTTTCTCAAGTTGAAGTAGCTCACATGTTGCAGTCATATCCAAGAAAGCAAATGGCAAACTTGCAATCATCAAGACATAGTTCTCAGGTCTCTTTCTTCGTTCTCGATTGTCACTTAATTTGGGGCAGTCACCTTCCATAGTGAAAGCAAAACGTTTGGTTGCTCCTCATTTAATGGACCACTTTTACACTTCACTCTGTACAATGGAAGCTGCCATTTGCGAGAGCGAGCAGTCCACGACTTAGTTATTTATTTATTTTTTTCGTACGCAGCCTGTGACTGCTTGGCTGCATCATTTTTCTGGGGGCATGGCTGTGCCGCTGATGCAGTGCCCCACGTTACCGGCATGCTGGTACTCATTTCACCGACCTCAGAAGGATGAGAGGCTGAGTCAACATGCCTGGTGTTAATTCAACAGTTTAACAGGGGGCTTGAACTTAAGACCCTAAGATCTTAAGACAGCCACCCCAACCATAAAACGAACACCAGGCTCGTCCATAAATGCTTTCACATCTGCATTCTTCATTTTTCGAACAATGAACTGGGCTCTCGTGGAGCATTATAGGTTAAAGATAACAGGCTCTCTAGAGAGCTTTCATTATAGGTCCTGCTTCATCTTGGGTATCTTAGGTATCGATGTAGAGCTTTGTGTTATCTGCAAATAGCTTTAGTTTGGAGTGAACAGGAACCTCAGCTGGAAGGAGGTCATCGGTGGCGATGATAAGTAAGACTCGACCCAGAACACCGCCCTATGGTATTGCACTCGTCACTAATCTGCATTCTGACATCCCAACATCGAGCATAACCCCTCTGGGTTTGTTCTATCAGGTATGTCTCCATCCATCCCAGTATGACTATCCATATTATCTATCTATAATTCCAGCAATCTGTGTGTGTCTGTCTGTCTGTGACCGCTGTTTCTCGACAACCACTGGTCTGATCTAATTGAAACTTGCCAGCTATATTGCTGGGGACCTGACTATGTGCCTTTTCAAGCTTTTATATTAATCTGACAAGTGGTTCCCAAGTTATGGCCATTTATTTACCAAACCAATGAGAGGACACGTTGCTGCGTAGGCCGTGCATTCCCCATTACGGGTTACAACGTACGGACTTCCGGATAGTGATGACTTACTGTATTCTAATAATTTCTCGATTTCTTATGCGCATTTAGAGATAAACACAATGCACCAATCCAGTCGTCGTTTACGAGAGCAAAAGAATGGCCTGCGTGGTTGTTTCTGGCACGCGGTTCAAAAGTTTGTTTGTTTTTTTTTTGCACGTACGGCCACGCACTAGTTCTTCTAAACTAACTCAATTATTCCCACGTTCTTGTAGGGTTGCCCCCCCCCCACAAGTCTTTCACGAACCGGCTGGCCAAGCCTCACGCTCGATTAAGTAATTAGGGCAGGAATTTGGAATTTGCTCACTGTGCCGGTGATAGCTCGCCGGCTCGAAGCGGACACCGTGGGATATTAAGGTTCATTAAGTAGTCCCGGCAGATGGGACGTCCAGTTTAACGTCCTTCCGAGGGACGGCACACACATTGATGAATCACCCTGCCCGTGAAACACCGGGATGAGTTTATAGCCTGGGTCGGGATTCGAACCCAGGTTAGACAGCTCAGAAGAAAAGTTATCCGACAATACCGTTCGTGAGTGCTTGTTGGTGTTGCAGCAACAAGCGTCAAGGAACGGAAAGAACGTTTCGGGCCTACGCCCTCGGATAGATTATGAATGGGGATCTGGGGAGCAGGTCGAGACCGCGGACAAATCTAACGCACCTCCCTCGCAATCCTGAGTCGCTTGTATCGCGCCACGTGGTGCACGACCTTCTTCCTCCCTGCCAGAGAGACAAGCACATTAAATCTGTCCACAACCACTCCGTGATGCCGTAAAACTGTCACAAAAAGCAATGCAGGCCCAAAACTTACGGGGAATCCTCATGGCGAGCGAGGCGCCGAGTGCGCTCGTTCATGAAAACTGCACTCACGTGTCAAATGTAATAACAAAATTTTTATTTTTATTTTTAAACCTTATTTTGTTTTGTTCTCCCTTGATAACTTTTAGTCCGGTGAACGTACACAGACTGACGGCACAAAGCAAAAACCGTTTTTAAAGTGTATGCAGTTTTACATAACGAAAGAAGGTGAAATGGAGATTTTCCACATCAAGCTGACTATGTTTTAGATACAACAAATACGTGGCGGAAGTGGAACGAATGAACAAATGTTCATCGAAAACGTGTACAAACTAGATGATATTCATCGAATACATACCTCGCACGGTCTTGCGTAGGACTTGGTGTGAGACAACTTTTGTTTAAGGTTGTTGTTGTTTTTTTTCTTTGTTACAATATGGTTGCCAGACCACGTCAATCGGATGAAAATTGTCAATTTTAGAAATTCCGGCCGATGTTGACCTCAAAAAGAATTGGTGGTTGAATTCAGTGAGGTGACACGAAAATTCTGTTCAGATTTCAAGTCAATCGGATGAAAATTGACAATTTTAGATATATGACCTATGTTGACCTTTTGTCCGATGTTAACCTCAAAAATAATTGGTGGTTGAATTCAGTGACCAAATGTGAAAGTCCTTTTCAAATTTCAAGTCAATCGGATGAAAATTGACAATTTTAGATATATGACCTATGTTGACCTTTTGTCCTATGTTAACCTCAAAAATAATTGATGGTTGAATTCAATGAGGTGACATGAAAATTCTGTTCAAATTTCAAGTCAATCGGATGAAAATTGACAATTTTAGATATATGACCTATGTTGACCTTTTGATCTATGTTGACCTCATAAATAATTGATGGTTGAATTCAATGACCAAATGTGAAAGTCCTTTTCAAATTTCAAGTCAATCGGATGAAAATTGACAATTTTATAAATCCGGCTTATGTTGACCTTTTGATCGATGTTGACCTCAAAAATAGTTGATGGTTGAATTCAGCGATTTGAGATGAAAATCCTCTTCAATTTTTGAGTCAATCGGATGAAAGTTGAGGATTTTAGAAAATTCGGCTATGTTGACCTCAAAAGAGTGACCGGGATATCACATGGTCATGAAACATGTGGGAAAGTTTCAATTTCTTCCGCTGAACGGTTTTCGATGTATGCTCGTAACAAAATGCAGACACGTATGACGTATGACATATGACATGCTGTTACAGATTTGGAAACCTTTTGCACACAAACAGCCAGAGTCCCCAGAGTTCAGTTATTTCGATAAGTTTGTGTTTAGAGTTAGAATCCATCCCTCATGTCGAATGGGAATTTCGTGTGTGCGCTGTGAGTTATTTTATAGTCAGGTTTTTTTTTTTAATATCTTCAAATCTTCATCCTTCGTTTTCGCACCATCGCCATCCATCGCCCACGTGCAGCATGTCACGTACAGGGGTGAGGTTCCCTCTGCCACCGTGAGCTCACCCAATCAACGGCAGCCACAAGTCGCCCGACAACCCCTCATCCAATCCGGAGGCAAGTCCCTCAGAGCGGTTCCCTCGACCCACGGGGAAGGGGAAGGATAAGAGGAGGTGGCGAGCCGTCGAGAAGGAAAAGGTTAACCCCGTCGTTGAAAAAGAGGAGAAAGAGAGGAAGCCTCGTCTTGCCTGCTGGCATCTCGTCTGGTCCGTTCCCGTGCTGGCTGGCGTCCGTGGCGTCGTTCCTGGTCCCTGGTGCTTGGTGCTGCGTTGTTGGCGGCGGGTTCGAGTCCTGCCACCCGGAGAAGCTCGACCAAACCGCACGAGGCGGACAGGTGCAAATAAAGGCCGCAGCCACCATTCCTTGGGGTGTGTGTGTGTGTGTGTGTGTTTGTGTGTTTGTGTGTTTGTGTGTTTGTGTGTTTGTGTGTTTGTGTGTTTGTGTGTTTGTGTGTTTGTGTGTTTGTGTGTTTGTGTGTTTGTGTGTTTGTGTGTGTGTGTGTGTGTGTGTTTGTGTGTTTGTGTGTTTGTGTGTGTGTGTTTGTGTGTTTGTGTGTTTGTGTGTGTGTGTGTGTGTGTGTTTGTGTGTTTGTGTGTGTGTGTGTGTTTGTGTGTGTGTGTGTGTGTGTGTGTGTGTGTGTGTGTGTGTGTGTGTGTGTGTGTGTGTGTGTGTGTGTGTGTGTGTGTGTGTGTGTGTCCCCTCCCCGATTATTGTTTATAAATAAACTCCCGTGTTAAGTGTTCCAGCTCGTTTTCTGTGCTTTCTCCCATTGACCCAGCACAGTGCGTATTGAGAATTAGTGAGGCCGTCGGTGCCGTAAATTGTTCATTTGGTCCGGCGTGGCTTTGGTAACTTCCGCTCGGTTACGCCGGATCCGAGTCCGTAACAGCGACTCGGTTCAGACAAAGTCAGCCGAGGGTGTGGTTTCCCTGATAATTTGACGACGTGGGTACTTGGGTTTTTTTTGAAATTTGGCTATTGACCGTACCCCACGCCGTCAGGGAATTGGCGGTCACGGTCCTTTAAGCGACCCGTCGACTCCTGAGTTAGCCAGGGTGATGACCTTTTAATTCCGGGTGTTCGGTGGAAGACGGCTCTACTGCTCCACCTAGCGGTCGTTTATCGCCACCGAACCCCGGCCCACAACAATGCGACATACACAGACGTATGTACGCCACTGATCGCCTCAGGGTAAAAATGACAAACGTTTTGCCCACCTCCTCCCTTGAGTCCACCCTGGACAGACCATTTCCCTTCCTTCCACTGATCTCCGATCTCCTCTGATCTTGATACCGGAGCTCCCACACTCCCCTGGTCAAACCCAGGGCCTCCTTTTTGGCTTCCCCCTCCCCTGCACTACCTCATGTGGGGAACCCTTGTATCAGAGAACCAATCAAATTATGACATATATGCATTTACAGCAAAAGGTGTGTGTGTGTGTGTGTGTGTGTGTGTGTGTGTGTGTGTGTGTGTGTGTGTGTGTGTGTGTGTGTGTGTGTGTGTGTGTGTGTGTGTGTGTGTGTGTGTGTGTGTGTGTGTGTGTGTGTGTGTGTGTGTGTGTCTGACCACATTCCTTTATCCATGTATGTGTACAACGTACCTCTGCTGATGACGTTAGCTTCCTTCAGTTTCCCCAGGAAGTTTTCCCCTTCAGTTGCATCAAGTTAAGCCCTGATTATCTTTGCAAAGTAGAAATCGGGAAATCTTACCATGAACACGTGGCGATTTCTCGAGAGCCGAGTGTTTGAGTATCAGGTAGATCTCACGTTTGTAGTAAATCTGGTTGTCAAGTTTTTACACTTTTCAAAAAGCATCTGCGGTGTCAGGGCTCAGATTGTACAAGGCAGCAACTGTTTTACTTCATAAGTGATGCATTTCATCGCATACCTCACTTGTGAAGTTAAAAGATTCAGGCTGGATTGTTCACGAATCCGTATATATATATATATATATATATATATATATATATATATATATATATATATATATATATATGTATATATATATATATATATATATATATATATATGTATATGTATATGTATATGTATATGTATATGTATATGTATATGTATATGTATATGTATATGTATATGTATATGTATATGTATATGTATATGTATATGTATATGTATATATATATATATATATGTATATATATATATATATATATATATATATATATATATATATATATATATATATATATATATATATATATGTATATATATATATATATATATAT
>NC_140970.1:82149991-82164991 GCF_056783735.1 Eptatretus burgeri | reverse complement strand
CTCTATACCCCGAGCATCAGCAACCCCCTCCTGTTTCCCCCCCGCGCTGAGATAGTGCGACCAAGGGGGCCCCGTTCCCACCCCCTGCCAGGCACTGTCCACGAGGCCCGCGGGTTGCGGGGCCATCGCCGCTCCGCGTCTCATCACCAGACGGGTAGGCCCGACCCGGTCTCGGCCTCAGGCCTGCCTCATTCTTGGGGATGTTCTTTTCCTTGGTTTTGGGTATGTGTTGTCGGCGCCGTCTGTGAGGTAGAATTGTATAAGTGTTGCCGTGTGCTCGGTAGTCGGTATTAGCTCTGCACTGTGTTGTCACTTTTATATTTGCTTTTTGTGTAAATGGAATTGTGTTTTCTTTTTTTTGTGTGCATTTGGTGGAATTGTATTTGTGTGCTTCCCGTGTGCCGAGAATAATTGTGCTTTATTGTTGAACTGTTCTCCCGCTTCGCTTCGTCATTTCTTTCTTTGAATCCCCATCTTGCTTCACGTAAAGGGTTGGTAGTGGGCTGAATACGCCCGATAATTAATCGAACCGTCGAGGTCGACGATAACACCGCTCGGTTATTCTGATAGTACGGAACGGGTCGCTTAAGTGGCCCGTGTCCGAAGTCGACCTGCGGCGAGGTGCGATCGCCCGGTCTACCCTCCGCGTGGGTACTTAGGTAGTTCGAATTTGGCGAGCAACCCTATCCCACGCGGGGGCTGATTGGCTCGATCGCGGTGAGACCGAAAGGTCCACCCGTGACTGGTTCCCGGCGTTAGTCCGAGAGGGTCACGACTGGATTGTCCGTCCGGTGGGCGACGTGCCGCGATTCGAGTTACGTGGCCGTCAGCACGCCGGCGGGCGCGAAGACCGCAACACTGGTGTCAGGTCGTGCGATACAAATTCATCGCCCTCCTCGCGGCACTGGTATTGGAGAGCGGGACAACAGGCTCTCCTGTCTCCAGCGAAATTCACGGGAATCGGTCCAGGGGTGAGAGAAGCGACCCCCGATTCCCTCCAAATTACGAGCGAGCAAATTAACCCTTCACGAGAAGCAAGATGGCGTCTCAAGGCGAGCGGGAGCCGGGGGTATTAGAAATGTATATGTGTAGTAATGTAGAATCCATGGCACAGGATGGAATCCCCGAGCAGGAAATGTTGATTGTGCAGGAACACGGACTCGCCCAACTGAACCCAGAACCTGAGGTGGGTGCGGCAGCGGCCGCGGTGTATGACACCTCCCCCCCTTCTCCCCCAAAACCCTTCCCCGACCCCTGCCGAAACGGCTCACCCAAGCGCACCCGACATGACCCAGCTATACACCATGCTGGCAAAAATGTATGCGGAAACGACAGCGAAGATGATTGCGAACATGAACAAGCAAATGGACGAAGTAAAAACGAAGATGGATGCGAATATGAAAAACGAAATGAAAGGCATGAACGAACAAATGAACGAAAAGATGGATACAAATACAAATGAAGTGAAAACGACGATGGATGCGAATACACAACAAATAAACGAAAAGATGGATACAAAAATGAACGGAATGGAAACAAACATGAAGGAGGAAATGAAAGAGCTACGGGGTGAGACGCAGAACATGGGCCGAAGCCTGCAGGCGGGCATGAAGGCCGTGACCGGGGAGATAAAAATGGCGACTCCACGTGTGGGAGCAAACGAGCTGGGTGGGGGTGCAACGGCTGACAGGCCCGCGGTGGAGGCGGGTGAAAAAATAATTCGTGGAACGTGTTGGGCGAGGGTCGTGACGATGACCGAAAGGGAAAAATTAAATGGGGAGACCAAAACGTGTGAGACGAGACACGAGGTGACGACAACAGAAATAATAGTTGAGACAAGGGAGGTAAAGGGTGAAGAGTTGGCAGAGACACGGGAGATGGGAACGATAGAGGGAAGACTACACGATGAAGACGGGGTAAGTGACGCACACACACACACGGAGGTAGTGGAGGATAATGGGGGTGAGCTGGCGGACTGGGTAGAGACCCAGTGCGAGCACCTGGATGGCCTCCTCCAGGAACGAGGGGAGGGAGTATGCCCCTTGAGGTGAGTCACGACCAGGTGAGTTCGGTCGTGTTTTGCGAGGTTGAGGGGACGGGTGCTGTGGACAGGTGCACGGAGAGCTTGGGGGCATAGAGGCCCCGGAGACCCTTGTGGGGACACGAATCCCCAGTGTAGTTGTCCCTGTGTGTGTGGTGCAAGGCGTGAGTGCGTTCCCGTGTGTGGAAGAGACCCCGTGTGTGAGTGGTGTGGTGGCGATGGTGCCAGAGTGCGTGCTTCCCAGCACGCCGGGTGTGGATGGGGCACCGTGTGTGAGTGAGGCCGTGTGTGTGAGTGAAACGGCCAGTATGAGTGAGGCACCACGTGTGAGTGGTGTGGTGGCGATGGTGCCGGAGTACGTGCTTCCCAGCACGTCGTGTGTGGGTGAGGCACCGTGTGTGAGTGAGGCCGTGTGTGTGAGTGAAACGGCCAGTATGAGTGAGGCACCACGTGTGAGTGGTGTGGTGGCGAGTGTGCTGGAGTGTGTGCTTCCCAGCACGCCGTGTGTGGATGACGCACCGCGGGTGAGTGCCCCCGCGTGTGTGAGTGAGGCACGGTGTGTGGATGAGGCACCGCGGTTGAGTGCCCCCGCGTGTGTGAGTGAGGCACGAGTGAATGGAGCACCACGTGTGAGTGGTATGGGTTATGCAAGGGAGACCGTGTGTGTGAGAGAGCGGTATGTGAGGGAGATGTCGGTTGGCATGCGGGAGCACGCAGCCGCGTCTCCCGGTGTGAATGTGATGGAGTGGACTGTGTGCGTCGTAACACGCAGGTATGCGTGTGTGGAATGGACACGGAGACGGCGACAGAAGAGAGAAAGCCGAGTAGCGGCTGTAGTTGTTTCGAGCACCGTGCCGGGTTCGCCCAGCAGTGAGCACGCGGTTCGTGCTGTGCAACGCACGAGACCACCACGTGCTCGCTTGCGAGAGTGAAGTCCCGGTCCGGAAACGCACGCGGTGGATTTGCCGATCCCGCGGACGGACAAAGTTTAGGCAGGTAAATGGATTTGGACTGGACGGGTTCTCCACGCGATCGTGTGTGTTAAGCTCCAACGGGCAAAGCACATGTGTTCGCGTGGGGAACCCCTCGAGACGTGGGGCTTGTTTTTTTTATGCGCACGGTGACGTCATGGCTGCACGTGGGGTTGGAATCCGGGAGGGGGGGTACCTCTGGCGGATGGTCCCGTCCAAGGAGGGACGAGGAACACGTGCAGCTGCATGACGTCACGGGCAGGTGCAAAGTGCGCGAGCTCTGAGTTGCCGCGCAGGTGCTGCGCATGGAAAAAAAAAAAAAAGCAAGCCTCACTTTCGGGTGTACAGGATTCCTGGGCAAGGGGTGAAAGACCCCCTTACCCCTGGGCACAGGATGAAAACTAGTTAGGGGGAAGGGTTAGCTTAGCTAGACCGACTTCATGGGGCAGGGGTAAGTCCTCATGGAGTCCGTGGAATGGATTAGTTAGAGGGATTGTAGCCAGATTTAGGTTGGGAAATAAAATAATTAATGGGATTATTTGAAGACAGTGACAGACAGTGAATGTGTAGTGGGGACGTAGCTTAGCTACGTAGTGTTCAAAGGAACGTGCTATTAGTGTAAGGGACGACGTGGGAGCACGAGTTAGTTAGGGGAGGTAGTTGGAAGGATGGCAGAGTTCAGCGGTGAGTGTGTTGAAGAGTTGGTAAGTTGTGAGGTGAGTACTTGTTGAGTGAGTGAGGCCAGCGGGTCTGTGTGAGTGGAGCGAATGGGGAATGCATGGTGCGATGAGTGATTGGGGGGAGGAGTGACTCCCGCCCAAGGGACCCCGGGGTCAGTGTAGAGTGAGTTAGCTGGGTTAGTCAAATTGAAAAATGGAGGTCGTTTTGTTGTTGGTGGGAGTGTAGGCTCGAAACCCATTTGGAGGGGTGCAGGAGCCCTGTTGACGGGCTTGGGAGCGTGGCTGCGAAAGGTGAGTATCGCTGAGTGGGTACCCCGGGCACCAGGCTAGTCGGCCGCGGTAGGCCATGGGCCCATGGGGGGCCGGGATAGAGTAGTGGGCACGGGTGCGCCTGCTTGGTGCGGGGGCCCGGGGCGCCATTAGCCGCGTGGGCAGTGTTGTGGGCACGGGTGACCCTCGGAAAGGGGCCCGGGAGGCCGGCCTGCCACGTGTGCGTTTCAGGGGAGGTGCCATGGGGGGCACTCCCCGGTGTTAGGGAGCTGGTAGGCTCGGAGGCAGTGTAGTGCCCGGGGGTGCCATAGCGGGAGATTCGGCAGAGGGTCGTGCCTGCCAAAGGGAGCCACGTGTCCCAGCCAGGAGACCGTGTGAGGGCACGGAGAGAAAATTGGGGGGGCGAGGCCCGAAATTGTAAGGACACCAACACAGGCGACGGGAATCTGGGTTGTTAGAACCAATAGTTTAAGCGAGAGGCGCTTGTTGAAAGCCCCGGGGTAGTCTAACTGTTAAATGGATAGGGTAGATTAGGAGATGTACCCTCCGCACCATCCATCCCCTCGCTGTCGTTGTGGGCCGCTGGACCCACTTTGGGTTAAGATCGCCGAACTCTGGGGAGGCCATTCTGAGGCTTCGTTGGGCCTCGACACAGGACGTTAGCTCTCCCTTGTTCCCCTCCGGGAAGGGAACGTAGGGGTTGGGAGTAGGCTAGGTGACAGGATAGGTTAGCCGAACAAGGACGATAAAAGGGGGTTAGGGGACGATTTATAGAGGGGAAGTAAAAATAAAAACAACAAAAAAATAAGTTGGGGCTAAATTGGGGTTTGACAAATTAAGGGAGTGGGTATGTACAGTGACAGGCAAAGGCGATAGGTGGGAGGGAGACAGGTAGGTAGGTCCGAGCCCGCCTTCCAAGTGGCCAGCACCACCGCACTCCCTCCACCAACTTCCACTGACGGCAAAGGCTGGCCAACTTCATCGGCTGGCCGTGTTTTTCTTCGAGGCAGAGGCTGGCCAGCTTCATCTGCAGCTGCTGTGCTGCAAGGCCTGTGCCGGCTGGATCGTCTGCCGGCTGGCTGTTTTTCTGCAAGGCCTGTGCCGGCCAGTTCATCTGCTGGCTGTTTTTCTTCAAGGCCTGTGTCGGCCAGTTCATCTGCCGGCTGTGTTTGCCTGCAGCGGCCTTCTTCTGCGGGCTGTGTTTGCCTGCTGCCTTTGCCATGCCATGCCCACTGCCCCTGTTCACCAGCCCCCGTTCAATTTTTGCTTTGCCCCCCCCCCATGTTCATTTCCATGTGCGCCAGGATCCGCAAGGCAACAGTTTGCAAGCTGCGAGAACTGCCCTGTTGGCAGCTACAACACGGGCCTGCAGTGGCGGCCCGTGCACCGTGTTTGTGTACATCCATCCATTCCTTGTGTTCATTGCGTGTGCCACTTGAGCTGGCACGGAGACTACGTTTGTGCAGCCCATGCACCGTTGTGGTTCACTGCGTTCAGTTCAAAAGGGAAGGCCTTGGACTGCGTGTGAGCAGCCAGCCACGTTCCCTGTCACCTGCATTGTTTGAGCCAGAGACTGCATGCGGGCAGCCTGGCTCCCTGCGAACTGCTTTCTTTTTGCAGAGTTCAATGATCCTGGGCCATGGTTTAGTGTAAAATTTGTAAGTTAAGGTTAAGATGTACTGTACATATGAGTGCGCCCCCGGCATGTCTGTCCTAGCGCCGGCAATTTTATTTAAGTCGTCCGTGTGAGTGAGTTTGTTTAGATAGTTACGCAGCCCTCAGGTTATTTATTTTGGGGACACGAATACCATGAATGTCGCACTCAGGGATCCGTAGGTAAAATGTACTAGGGGAAAACTACACATGATGGCACACGAAAATTTGACGACTCGGGACGAGTCTGTAAAAAGGGAAGGGGGTAGTGTTGTGGTTACCAGATTCGCAAACCACCATTCAGGTCCCTTAGGTGAGGTATCTCGGTAAGTGCATGTGTAGTTAGGCCCAAACCCGTTGTTTAGTGGGAATACATGTCATTTATACGTGCTGCGACTCTTTAGGATAGCCGTTTTTCTTTTACTATCTTTATTTTGGACCAACCGCCATGATCACAACCACAACATCAACCACCGACCACAACCACCGCTTCACCACAACCGCCACGACCTTCCCGTCACACCTCGCAACCGTAGCATCGCCACCGTTCTTGCCCCGCTGTGGGTACCGGTGTTGGACTCATGCAGAACGCGCGTCGAACAGCGTGTACAAAATCACGGATTTTGTGCTTCAAAAACGGATCAAAAACGACACACGCCCACTTTTTGCCGTCCAATCGGTGAGCGAGGGGCGAATTGGCCCCGCCCCCAGGGCGATCGATATATGCAAATTTGTGGATCAAAAAGCCTTCACGCCCACTTTCTCTCGGGCCAATGGGGAGCGAGGTAAAAGGTCAAAGGGAGGGGGTCAAAGGCGAAGTTACGGGGGGATAAAAGGACGGTGTTCGTCAGTCAGAAAAGAACGAAACGAGAACGAGAAGGAGAACGAGTCGCGAGGGAGAACGAGAACGAGAAGGACTCGAAAGGGAGAACGAGTCAGAAGGAGTCAGCAGGACGAGAACGAGAAGGAGAACGAGAACGACAAGGAGTCGGAACGGAGGGGACGAGTGTGGAAGTCTGGAGCCCGAAGCCTGCAGTGGCTGGAGAAGCTGAAGAGAGTCGGACGAGGGAGGGGGTGCTCGCGTCGGTGCCAGGAGCTGCACGCCCGAGGGAGGCCGGCAGCGCGACCTGGCCGAGGTGGAGACGCACACCAGGGATAATAAAGATCCTCTATACCCCGAGCATCAGCAACCCCCTCCTGTTTCCCCCCGCGCTGAGATAGTGCGACCAAGGGGGCCCCGTTCCCACCCCCTGCCAGGCACTGTCCACGAGGCCCGCGGGTTGCGGGGCCATCGCCGCTCCGCGTCTCATCACCAGACGGGTAGGCCCTACCCGGTCTCGGCCTCAGGCCTGCCTCATTCTTGGGGATGTTCTTTTCCTTGGTTTTGGGTATGTGTTGTCGGCGCCGTCTGTGAAGTAGAATTGTATAAGTGTTGCCGTGTGCTCGGTAGTCGGTATTAGCTCTGCACTGTGTTGTCACTTTTATATTTGCTTTTTGTGTAAATGGAATTGTGTTTTCTTTTTTTTGTGTGCATTTGGTGGAATTGTATTTGTGTGCTTCCCGTGTGCCGCGAATAAATGTGCTTTATTGTTGAACTGTTCTCCCGCTTCGCTTCGTCTTTTCCCCCATTGAACCCTCATCTTGCTTCACGTAAAGGGTTGGTAGTGGGCTGAGTACGCCCGATAATTAATCGAACCGTCGAGGTCGACGATAACACCGCTCGGTTATTCTGATAGTACGGAACGGGTCGCTTAAGTGGCCCGTGTCCGAAGTCGACCTGCGGCGAGGTGCGATCGCCCGGTCTACCCTCCGCGTGGGTACTTAGGTAGGTCGAATTTGGCGAGCAACCCTATCCCACGCGGGGGCTGATTGGGTCGATCGCGGTGAGACCGAAAGGTCCACCCGTGACTGGTTCCCGGCGTTAGTCCGAGAGGGTCACAACTGGATTGTCCGTCCGGTGGGCGACGTGCCGCGAATCGAGTTACGTGGCCGTCGCACGCCGGCGGGCGCGAAGACCGTAACAATATATATATATATATAAATATATATATATATATATATATATATATATATATATATATATATATATATATATATATATATATATATATATGTATATGTGTATATGTATATGTATATGTATGTATATGTGTATATGTATATGTGTATATGTATATATATGTGTATATGTATATGTATATGTATATATATATATATATATATGTATATGTATATGTATATATATGTATATGTATATGTATATGTATATATATGTATATGTATATGTATATGTATATATATATATATATATATTGTTGTGGTTACCAAATTCGCAAACCACCATTCAGGTCCCTTAGGTGAGGTATCTCGGTAAGTGCATGTGTAGTTAGGCCCAAACCCGTTGTCTAGTGGGAATACATGTCATTTATGCGAGCTGCGACTCTTCAGGATAGCCGTTTTTCTTTTACTATCTTTATTTTGGACCACCCGCCATGATTACCACCACAACCACAACATCAACCACCAACCACAACGCCGCTTCACCACAACCGCAACGACCTTCACGTCACACCTCGCAACCGTAGCATCGCCACCGTTCTTGCCCCACTGTGGGTACCGGTGTTGGACTCGTGCAGGGCGCACGTTGAACAGCGTGTACAAAATCACGGATTTTGTGCTTCAAAAACGGATCAAAAACGACACACGGCCACTTTTTGCCGTCCAATCGGTGAGCGAGGGGCGATTTGGCCCCGCCTCCAGAACGATCGATATATGCAAATTTGTGGATCAAAAAGCCTTCACGCCCACTTTTTCTCGGGCCAATGGGGAGCGAGGTGAAAGGTCAAAGGGAGGGGGTAAAAGGCGAAGCTACGGGGGGATAAAAGGACGGTGTTCGTCAGTCAGCAGAAGAGAACGAGAACGAGAAGGAGTCGAGAGGGAGAAGGAGTCGGAGGGTGGAGAGTCGAGTGTGGAAGTCTGGAGCCCGAAGCCTGCAGTAGCTGGAGAAGCTGAAGAGAGTCGAACGAGGGGAGCCCAAAGAAGAGTCCAGGGTGGAGAGTCCAGAGGCGGAGAGGCGGCAGCGGCGAGGGCAGACGAGGGGGTGCTCGCGTCGGTGCCAGGAGCTGCACGCCCGAGGGAGGCCGGCAGCGCGACCTGGCCGAGGTGGAGACGCACACCAGGGATAATAAAGATCCTCTATACCCCGAGCATCAGCAACCCCCTCCTGTTTCCCCCCGCGCTGAGATAGTGCGACCAAGGGGGCCCCTTTTCCCACCCCCTGCCTGACACTGTCCGCGAGGCCCGCGGAGTGAGGCGCCATCGCCGCTCCGCGTCTCATCACCAGACGGGTAGGCGCGACCCGGTCTCGGCCTCAGGCCCGCCTCATTCTTGAGGGTATTTCTTTTCCTTGGTTTTGGGTATGTGTTGTCGGCGCCGTCTGTGAAGTAGAATTGTATAAGTGTTGCCGTGTGCTCGGTAGTCGGTATTAGCTCTGCATTGTTTTCGCTTTTATATTTGCTTTTTGTGTAAATGGAATTGTGTTTTCTTTTTTTGTGTGTGCTTTTGGTGGAATTGTATTTGTGTGCTTCCCGTGTGCCGCGAATAAATGTGCTTTATTGTTGAACTGTTCTCCCGCTTCGCTTCGTCTTTTCCCCCATTGAACCCTCATCTTGCTTCACGTAAAGGGTTGGTAGTGGGCTGAGTATGCCCGATAATTAATCGAACCGTCGAGGTCGACGATAACACCGCTCGGTTATTCTGATAGTACGGAACGGGTCGCTTAAGTGGCCCGTGTCCGAAGTCGACCTGCGGCGAGGTGCGATCGCCCGGTCTACCCTCCGCGTGGGTACTTAGGTAGGTCGAATTTGGCGAGCAACCCTATCCCACGCGGGGGCTGATTGGCTCGATCGCGGTGAGACCGAAAGGTCCACCCGTGACTGGTTCCCGGCGTTAGTCCGAGAGGGTCACGACTGGATTGTCCGTCCGGTGGGCGACGTGCCGCGATTCGAGTTACGTGGCCGTCAGCACGCCGGCGGGCGCGAAATCCGCAACACTGGTGTCAGGAGTGGGATACAAATTCATTGCCCTCCTCGCGGCACTGGTATCGGAGAACAGGAAAACAGGCTCTCCTGTCTCCGGCTAAATTCACGGGAATCGGTCCAGGGGTGAGAGAAGCGACCCCCGATTCCCTCCAAATTACGAGCGAGTTAAATTAACCCTTCACGAGAAGCAAGATGGCGTCTCAAGGCGAGCGGGAGCCGGGGGTATTAGAAATGGATGTAGAATGTGTAGGATCCATGGTCCAGGATGGAATCCCCGAGCAGGAAATGTTGATTGTGCAGGAACACGGACTCGCCCAACTGAACCCAGAGCCCGAAATGGGAGCGGCAGCGGCCGCAGTGTATGACACCTCCCCCCCCCCCTCTCCACCAAAACCCTTCCCCAACCCCTGCCGAAACGGCTCACTTGAGTGCATCCGACATGGCCCAGCTATTCACCATGCTGGCACAAATGAATGAAATAAAAAACGAAATGAAAGACATGAACAAGCAAATGAAAGAACTGTGGGGTGCGACGCAGAACATGGGCCGATGCCTGCAGGCGGGCATGAAGGCCGTGACCAGGGAGCTGGGAATGGCGACTCCACGTGTGGGAGCAAACGAGCTGGAAGGGGGTGCAACGGCTGACAGGCCCGCGGTGGAGGCGGGTGAAAAAATAATTCGGGGGGCGTGTTGGACGAGGGTCGTGACAGAGGAATCGACGGTGACCAAGAGGGAAAAATTAAATGGGGAGACCAAAACGTGTGAGACGAGACACGAGGTGACGACAAAGGAAATAATAATAGTTGAGACAAGGGAGGTAAAGGGTGAAGAGTTGGCAGTGACGGTAGCCGGGAAGGGAACGACAGAGGAGAGACTGCACGGTGAGGACGGGGTAAGTGACGCACACACACACACACGGAGGTAGTGGAGGATAATGGGGGTGAGCTCGCGGAGCGTGCAGGGACCCGGTGCGAGCAGCTGGATGGCCTCCTCCAGGAACGAGGGGAGGGAGTATGCCCCCTTGAGGCGAGTCACGACCAGGTGAGTTCGGTCGTGCTTTGCGAGGTTGAGGGGGCGAGTGCTGCGAACAGGTGCACGGAAAGCTTGGGGGGTGTAGAGGCCCCGGAGACCCTTGTGGGGACACGAATCCCCAGTGTGGTTGTCCCTGTGTGGGTGGTGCAAGGTGTGAGTGCGGCACCGTGTGTGGAAGCGACCCCGTGTGTGAGTGGTGTGGTGGCGATGGTGCCAGAGTGCGTGCTTCCCAGCACGCCGGGTGTGGATGGGGCACCGTGTGCGAGTGAGGCCGTGTGTGTGAGTGAAACGGCCAGTATGAGTGAGGCACCACGTGTGAGTGGTGTGGTGGCGATGGTGCCGGAGTACGTGCTTCCCAGCACGCCGTGTGTGGATGAGGCACGGAGTGTGAGTGAGGCACCGCGGGTTAGTGCCCCCGCGTGTGTGGGTGAGGCACCGTGTGTGGAAGAGACCGCGTGTGTGTGTCGCCGTGTGTATGAGTGAGGTACCGCGGGTGAGTTCCCCCGCGTGTGTGAGTGAGGCACGGAGTGTGAGTGAGGCACCGCGGGTTAGTGCCCCCGCGTGTGTGGATGAAACGGCCAGTGTGAGTGAGGCACCGCGGCTTAGTGCCCCCGCGTGTGTGGGTGAGGCACCGTGTGTGGATGAGGCACGGAGTGCGAGTGAGGCACCGCGGGTGAGTGCCCCGCACGCGTGAGTGAACGGCCGTGTGCAAGGTCGCTGTGTGCAAGGGAGACCGTGTGTGTGAGAGAGCGGTATGAGAGGGAGATGTCGGTTGGCATGCGGGAGCACGCAGCCGCGTCTCCCCGTGTGAATGTGATGGAGTGGACTGTGTGCGTCGTAACACGCAGGTGTGCGTGGGTTGAATGGAGACGAAGACGGCGACATGGGAGAAACGAAAGCCGTGTAGCGGCTGTAGTTGTTTCGGGGACCGTGCCGGGTTCACCCAGCCGCGAGCACGAGGTTCGTGCTGTGCAACGCACGAGACCGCCACGTGCTCGCTTGCGAGAGTGAAGTCCCGGTCCGGAAACGCACGCGGTGGATTTGCCGATCCCGCGGACGGACAAAGTTTAGGCAGGTAAATGGATTTGGACCGGACGGGTTCTCCACGCGATCGTGTGTGTTCAGCTCCAACGGGCAAAGCACATGTGTTCGCGTGGGAAACTCCTCGAGACGTGGGGTTTGTGTTTTTTTTTTTGCGCACGGTGACGTCATGGCTGCACGTGTGGTTGGAATCCGGCAGGAGGGGTATCTCTGCCGGATGGTCCCGTCCAAGGAGGGACGAGGAACACGTGCAGCTGCATGACGTCACGGGCAGGTGCAAAGTGCGCGAGTTGCCGCGCAGGTGCTGCGCATGAAAAAAAAAAAGGAAAAAGCAAGCCTCACTTTCGGGTGTACAGGATTCCTGGGCAAGGGGTGAAAGACCCCCTTACCTGGGCACAGGATGGAAACTAGTTAGGGGGAAGGGTTAGCTTAGTTAGACCGACTTCATGGGGCAGGGGTAAGTCCTCATGGAGTCCGTGGAATGGATTAGTTAGAGGGATTATAGCCAGATTTAGGTTGGGAAATAAAATCATTTATTTGGAGACAGTGACTGACAGTGAATGTGTAGAGTTGACGTAGTTTAGCTACGTAGTGTTAAAAGGAACGTGCTGTAGTATAAGGGACGACGTGGGAGCACGAGTTAGTTAGGGGATGTAGTTAGAAGGATGGCAGAGTTCAGCGGTGTGTGTGTTGAAGAGTTGTGGGTTGTGAGGTGAGTACATGTGCTTGGTGAGTGAGTGAGGCCAGCGGGTCTGTGTGTGTATGGAGCGAATGGGGAATGCATGGTGCGATGAGTGATTGGGGGGAGGAGTGACTCCCGCCCAAGGGACCCCCGGGGTCAGAGTAAAGTGAGTTAGCTGGGTTAGTTAAATTGAAAAAAGGAGGTCGTTTTGTTGTTGGTGGGAATGTAGGCTCGAAACCCATTTGGAGGGGTGCAGGAGCCCTGTTGACGGGCTTGGGAGCGTGGCTGCGAAAGGTGAGTATCGCTGAGTGGGTACCCCGGGCACCAGGCTAGTCGGCCGCGGTAGGCCATGGGCCCATGGGGGGCCGGGATAGAGTAGTGGGCACGGGTGCGCCTGCTTGGTGCGGGGGCCCGGGGCGCCGTTAGCCGCGTGGGCAGTGTTGTGGGCACGGGTGACCCTCGGAAAGGGGCCCGGGAGGCCGGCCTGCCACGTGTGCGTTTCAGGGGAGGTGCCATGGGGGCACTCCCCGGTGTTAGGGAGCTGGTAGGCTCGGAGGCAGTGTAGTGCCCGGGGGTGCCATAGCGGGAGATTCGGCAGAGGGTCGTGCCTGCCAAAGGGAGCCACGTGTCCCAGCCAGGAGACCGTGTGAGGGCACGGAGAGAAAATTGGGGGGGCGAGGCCCGAAATTGTGAGGACACCAACACAGGCGACGGGAATCTGGGTTGTTAGAACCAATAGTTTAAGCGAGAGGCGCTTGTTGAAAGCCCCGGGGTAGTTTAGCAGTTAAATGGATAGGGTAGATTAGGAGATGTACCCCTCCGCACCATCCATCCCCTCGCTGTCGTTGTGGGCCACTGGACCCACTTTGGTTATAGATCGCTGAACTCTGGGGAGGCCATTCTGAGGCTTCGTTGGGCCTCGACACAGGACGTTAGCTCTCCCTTGTTCCCCTCTGGGAAGGGAACGTAGGGGTTGGGAGTAGGCTAGGTGACAGAATAGGTTAGCCGAACAAGGACGATAAAGGGGGTTAGGGGACGATTTATAGAGGGGAAGTAAACATAAAAGTAAAAATAAAAAAAAATAAGTTGGGGCTAAATTGGGGTTTGACAAATGAAGGGAGTGGGTATGTACAGTGACAGGCAAAGGCGATAGGTGGGAGGGAGACAGGAAGGTAGGTCCGAGCCCGCCTTCCAAGTGGCCAGCACCACCGCACTCCCTCCACCAACCTCCACTGAACGGCAAAGGCTAGCCAACTCCATCGGCTGGCCGTGTTTTTCTTCGAGGCGGAGGCCGGCCAACTTCATCGGCAGCTGTTGTTTTGCTGCAAGGCCTGTGCCATCGGCTGGCCGTGTTTTGCTTCAAGGCCTGTGCCGGCCACTTCATCTGCAGCTGTGGTTCTTCAAGGCCTGTGCCGGCCAGTTCATCTGCCGGCTGTGTTTGCCTGCGACGGCCTTCTTCTGCGGGCTGTGTTTGCCTGCTGCCTTTGCCATGCCATGCCCACTGCCCATGTTCACCAGCCCCCGTTCAATTTTTGCTTTACCCCCCCCCCCCTGTTCGTTTCCATGTGCGCCAGGATCGTAAAAGCAACAGTTTGCAAGCTGCGAGAACTGCCCTGTTGGCAGCTACAACACGGGCCTGCAGTTGCGGCCCGTGCACCGTGTTTGTGTTCATCCATCCATTCGTTGTGCTCATTGCGTGTGCCACTTGAGCTGGCACGGAGACTGCGTTTGTGCAGCCCATGCACCGTTGTGGTTCACTGCATTCAGTTCAAACCGTTCATGCATCCATTCGTTGTGCTCATTGCGTGTGCCACTTGAGCTGGCACGGAGACTGCGTTTGTGCAGCCCAAGCACCGTTGTGGTTCACTGAGTTCAGTTCAAAAGGGAAGGCCTTGGACTGCGTGTGAGCAGCCAGCCACGTTCCCTGTCACCTGCATTGTTTGAGCCAGAGACTGCATGTGGGCAGCCTGGCTCCCTGCTAACTGCTTTCTTTTTGCAGAGTTCAATGATCCTGGGCCATGGTTTAGTGTAAAATTTGTAAGTTAAGGTTAAGATGTACTGTAAATATGAGTGCGCCCCCGGCATGTATGTCTTAGCGCCGGCAATTTTATTTAAGTCGTCCGTGTGAGTGAGTTTGTTTAGATAGTTACGCAGCCCTCAGGTTATTTATTTTGGGGACACGAATACCATGAATGTCGCACTCAGGGATCCGTAGGTAAAATGTACTAGGGAAAAACTACACATGATGGCACACGAAAATTTGACGACTCGGGACGAGTCTGTAAAAAGGGGAGGGGGTAGTGTTGTGGTTACCAAATTCGCAAACCACCATTCAGGTCCCTTAGGTGAGGTATCTCGGTAAGTGCATGTGTAGTTAGGCCCAAACCCGTTGTCTAGTGGGAATACATGTCATTTATGCGAGCTGCGACTCTTCAGGATAGCCGTTTTTCTTTTACTATCTTTATTTTGGACCACCCGCCATGATTACCACCACAACCACAACATCAACCACCAACCACAACGCCGCTTCACCACAACCGCCACGACCTTCACGTCACACCTCGCAACCGTAGCATCGCCACCGTTCTTG
>NC_140970.1:82142491-82144991 GCF_056783735.1 Eptatretus burgeri | reverse complement strand
GGCCAGACGGAGGCCCCTGGAGTACTGGCGGAAAGTGGACGCAGCGACGTGCTGTTCTGGCACATGTTCCCATACCTGACCTGAATGGGTAATTGAATGTACATGCGCTGCGAAGTTACTTTGATAGTCAGGGTTTTCTTTTATTTTTACACCAACATAAACTACAACAATGCCAGCATCACCCTTACCTTCACCTCGCTCTGGCCGATGCCATGATGGGCGGAGTTCAAGGAGGAGCCTCGCGGCGGCCCTCGACCAATCAGCGTGCTACGAGTGAGGTGGCCGCCGCTCAGCCAATCAGACCCCGCGACGGTGAGAAAGGCAATCCACGTGACGTCAACACGCCCCTGGGCCAATCAACGGATTTGCTGCTCGTTTGGCCAATGCCAGGGCGACGAACGATTCTGCCTGCCAAACCCGTCCAGTCAGGGAGAGCGGAGGCGTCCCCTCCCCGCCTCCCCCTGGATGGTGGTTAATAAGGTTGCAGCGCGATCGGATGAGGAGAGATCCTTCCTCCACAAGAACCGCAAGTCGGTTGCGCATCGTCTCTCTGTCGGTGAACGAGAGAGTTTTTGAGATAGTTGATGACCATTGAGCAGGCAAGGTTGTGGTCAATTTGACGGGCAGGTTGAGCAAGTGTGGAGTTATCAGCCCTCGCTTTGACGTTCAGCTCAAAGACTTGGAGAAGTGGCAGAGAAACATCCTGCCTTCTGGACAGTTTGGGATACAGAGGAGAGTTTTTGGTTGCCGGGACGAGCGCTGCAGGGAGCTCTGGATTCTATCATCGCATCTCGACGCTGGCCTGGTTCACCCGTGTCAGCCGACCCACATGAGGTGGACAGGTCCATGTCCTTCTGGGTATCTGTGTGTGTGTGTGTGTCTGTCGGTGGGGTCGTCTGTAAGTCGGAATTAAGTGCTCTTTGCTGTACATACTTGCATCTCATGAGTCGTGATAACTCTGCTTCATGCGTGCTCCCCCCCTTTCCCCCATTATAAATAAATACATAGCTGGTAGCAGACGACAGACTGTACACGGGGAATGACAAAAATACGCATTGTGCAAAATGCAAGTGGTACTATGGAACGCCAAGACTTCCCAAACATTGTCGGCATGTCCGCTAAGTGCCACAGCAATTTCATAGGGATCGTGTGATGGCGATCAGTTCATGTGTTGGTGATAAATGTATCAGTTCGTTGCTGTGTTTCTTCCATTGGCTTAGCATGTAATGGGGCGTGTTGGTGAATTACAAAGGCTGTTGCCACTGTAAATGTACATTTGGACCGACGGAACTTTGGAAACCGTCCGCTCGGGTTGCGCATGGGTCGGGCACGCTAACGGCTCGACTTGTACGAGGGCCGTCGAGGGTGTGAATACTCGGTAACTCGCCACGTGGATCTCTAGGTATTTTGAAGATTGGCAAATAACCCTGTAGCACGTGGTGGAATTATTGACGATTCACGGTCCGGTAAGGGACCCATACCTGGCAGAGTTTTCCGAAAGGTACGATCTAGATTCCGGGTGTTCGGTAGAGTCGACTCGACCGCCCCACCTAGCCGTCGTGCTCGCAGCCGATACCTGGCTCCGCAACAATATATGTATATCATCAAAGATACTGCGAATGAAGCATTCCAGATAATAAAAAGTAAAAACAGACATAAAATGTCATAACCCTCATTGCTTTAGTAATTTTGCTGTATGAAGTTAAAGGGCTAGCCCATATTTATGTACAACAAAAATGGCCGCCAGTCGACCAGTCGGCCATTTTTGATGAGATCACAAAATAAAGTTACATGCAAGTGTATGCCATCATGTACTGTGTTTGTGCCAAGTTTGAACAAAATTGGACCATGCATGTCAGATAAATGGTTGTGGACACTTTTAAGTGACAAAATGACCGCCAGTCGGCAATCTTGGATCTCGTCTTGAAAAAAAAAATGACGTGTATATGTAAGCCACCATTTTCCATCTGTTTGCCAAGTTTGAACAAAATCGGACAGTGCATGTCTGATAAATGGTTGAAGATGTGTTCAACATCAGGTTTTTTACAACTAAAATGGCCACCAGTCGACCATCTTGGATCTGATGTTGAAAAAAAACGACATGCATATGCATACCATCAATTGTTGTCTTTTTGCCAAGTACAAATAAAATCGGTCCATACATGTCCGAGATATGGTTGCAGATGCACGCACACACATACACAAAAAAACCGAGACCAAATCCATAAGCCCCTATTTCGGACTCCAACTTCCAGCGGGGGCTAATAAATCACCAACGTAGTCGTGGCTTTCATGTACGATGCTCTTCATGTACGTGTGTTCCACTTATTATGTAGAATCATCATTGTAAGGCTCAACTCCAATGATGAGGCGTCACCTGAAGTGGATAGTGGCAAGATGAAAGGTCGAGTTTAAACTTCGACGACTCAAACAACAATACCTGGCTGTTACCTTGCATGGGAAAATAGCGAACCAGCTCAGGTACATGGATCCAATTGAG
>NC_140970.1:82077491-82129991 GCF_056783735.1 Eptatretus burgeri | reverse complement strand
CATATTGACGTATGTAGATGTATTTGACGTCTTTCGGATGACCACAGAACTTACTGAACGTGTTACTAACTTACAGCTACCGTATAATGGGGTATTGGCAGCGTTTAGGGGAATTGGTATATAAAAATGGGGTTCACACAGGAGGAACCCGTCAGTGTTCCAGACTCCATGGTTTTTTGTTTTTATCTTGCCAAAACGAAGTTTTTGCAAGATATGTTAGTCAGCTTGTATGTTTTTTTTGTTTTTGTTTGTTTGTTTGTTTATTTGTCTGTAATCACGTATAAAAAATTCTGCAGAGCACAGTTATCATTAGAAATTTTTGTAACTTCGCATATCAGAGGTCTATGGAGGTCCCTTTCAGTGCACAAAATTTTGAAGGTCAAGGTCAAAGGTCAAGGTCACTTTGGCGCAAATCAGGGGAGTCGGTGAAACTCTTATTTTTTGAGTAATTTTGATCGGATCGTTTTCAAACTTCATGGGAATATAGTGCATGGTCTGGCGCTCAGCTGATTAATTTTTGGTGGCGATTGGCCTCGACCTTCATGGTTAGCGCCTAAGGTCAAACATATTTGACCCCAAGGTCAAATTTTCAAGTTTTAGGAACCATATCGTGTAGTACCTCAAATTGAACACCTCTGAGTGCTTTCTAGATATGTCAAGCTTGAGACATTATGACATCATTTGGTGACGTAATGAGGCAAACGCATATTTTTCATGGTTACTCTGTAGAACGATTCTCATCGGAATCTCTCGTAGGCAGATATTCCTCAAGGAGTCACTCCTGGTGAATAGCAGCTCTGTTCACCTCAGTGTGACCTTAAAGAAGTCACACGTGGTCACCTTTGGTAAGATACGGGTCATCCTGAGGGTGACATTGGTTTATTTTTTCTTCGGCATGACAGTAATGTTGACACTTCGATTTCTAGTGCGGTTATGATTTAAATCGTTGAGCGGTAGCCTATTAATTATATTATATAATAACCGCACTAGAAATCGAAGTGTCAACGTCACTGTCATGCCGAAGAAAAAAAAAAACCAAAAAAAAAACCATGGAGTCTGGAACACTGACGCTAAACATTACCTCGACGTGTTTCGACTTATGAGTAACTTACAAGTAACGTGTTTCGACGTGTGTCCACGATCGCGTAACGTGCCTACAACACGTTACTCATAGGTTAGAAATAAGTTTCGGGTATGCTAAATATTACCTCAACGTGTTTCTGTAATGTCCGGAGGGCAGCGGGACTCGGATAGCCGTGAGGATTGTGGAACACTGTTTATTGCCCTTCCGGATGCACACTACTACAGACTACACAACGCCTCAGGCGGCGCGAACACCTTTATCCCTTGCAGGCACGTGACCTCCAAAACCACTCCTCCACAACGCTCCCCGCATTGTGCCCTGCCCCTGCACGCCAATACACCACACTCCTCCCACCTAAAACTATGATTATAAAATGACCATCATAATAATAAGCATATTCGGCACAGAATACTATGACATAAAAGCAAAGAGGTACAAAACGATAATAATCAAAAAGCATTGGCACCGCCACACAGAAACCAACCAGAGCCAAAAATGGCATTAATCAGGCGGCCGTGCACCAAAACCCAGACGAGACGGCACAAAAGGAACCGTGCTTCATCTGCTACCCGCAACCCTCCTGCCGTTGGTGTCACCCGGCCCATAACTCCGACCTCTACCCCATCACACCATATAATGTGTTGACGTGAGCGAGTTGAATTTCAAAGCAATGACAGTTGCTCGGAAACTGAGTTGCACGACGAACCCACAAAACCCTGACCGCGTTAAAGATATCAAGAAGCAAGTTGGGAAGCATAGCATCACTACGCAGCAGAAGCGCCCCCAGGCGGCTCATGCTAACACGCCCCCCCCCCCCCGGCGAGGTTGCGATGACCTCCCGAGCGAACCTCCCCCGGCACCATCAAATGCCCCCAGCTGACAAAGTGGCACATCTCCCCCAGACAGAACCGAATCAGATAAACATTCCGAGCCTGGAAGCCCCGTGGCGCCAGCGCGGCCGACCTTGGCGGGACCAAAGGTTTGTGCTGCACGCCGCCAAACCCGTCTGCCCTTGGCCATCTCAGGAATGGGCGGTGACGCTGAACAGCGCCATCGGCTGGGCGCACCATCAATCCCATAACAAACCCACGCATCACAACCAGCCGAGATCACAACGCACGCCCGAACGGCCTTGGTGAGAACAGAGAGTTGCGCCCCAGGGCGGCAGGCACGTCTGACCTTGGCGAAACCAGGGGTGGGGGTAACGCTGAACAGCGAACCAGCCCCAGCTCTGAGCCGATCTCTGAGCCGCACACCAAAACCGCGCATCCAACCCAACCGAGAACACCATGCACGTCCACACGGACAGTCAGCACAGCCTGGAGACATATCAGTGTCATACAACAACAAAAACATTGTCTGCTCCCATGCAACCTTCCCCTCACGTACAGCGCGTCCTCCCAGCATAATCCCCACACATGACAGGGTAGCGAACCGTGGGCTGCCCTCGCAGCTGGAGATCGGCCAGACCTCTTTATTCGCCACGATAGCCCCCAAGCCCGTCACATCTCATCGATCATATCGGACATCCCATCGATTGATCCCAGCCAAACATATTATGCTCACACGCGAACTGTTGGCATTTATTTTAACAAGGTTAAACTGCATCACTCGCGCAACGAAAATCAAATACGCAACAATCAGCAACCCATGAATCACATCGCGTGTCCGTCTCTTGGTTGTCGTCGCGACGTTGCGATGACCTGCTTGTCGTCGATGGTCTCGGTCCGCGAACTTCTTGAACGCGACTGGCTCGCTCCAATCCCCCGCTGAAATCGCCCGAACGACACGGGTGTGCACTGCACCATGAGCGTAGCGGGAGCGCGAGAGCCCGTCGCCGCTGGCACGGCTCCCGTTGCTCCAGACCCGCATATCATCGTCGCCAGAGGCAATGAACGGCAGCCCACGTTGCATCGTCGTAGCTCCTGCCGCCAGAACCTCGCCCTCGGGTCTCGAAGGAGGCACAGGTGCACCTGGAGGTACGAACTCCGAAACAGGAACCGCGAGCCCCTCCCCTCGCATCACGAACTGCGGGAGCGCAACCCGCTGACCCTGATGGGCGACAAAGACGTATGCCCTGCCAACCGCCGGTAGCGCTTCACCAGTATACGTGTGCAATGCGAATGTAACGTTGACACTTCGCATCCGCAGAATGGCCGACACCATCTTCGCATCTTGCAGCCCCGAAATAAAGCGATCTCTGAGTCGAGCTGGACGCTCCTCCGCCGTAAACTTGCAAGCCACGGCCGAATGCTTCACCCGTGCCACGAAATCTGCAACGCGCTCCTCCGCACCCTTCGCGAGGTGATCGAACTGGTATCGAGCGAGCTGCAATGACTTCTCCGGCGCCATGTGTGCTTTCTTCTTCTCCACAATGTCCTGAAACGACAGCCCATCATCACTGCCCTTATCCGGCGCTACTAAATCACTCAGTAGCCGATCATGTTCCGTTGATAGCGAGGCGAGCAAGATCGATTTGCGTTTGCTTTCATCGTCTACATCATTCGCATGGAAATAGGAGCCCAATTGTTCAGAAAACAATTCGAAGTCGTCTCCGACGAAGACGGGCACGCGTCCGTGCACCGTGCCCCGACCTTCCGCCATCCTCGAGCCGTCCGTGACGGCGAGACGCCTGGCCCCGAAGACTGTGCGTGCGGCGCGCGAAACTCACGATGCGCTTCTCTGGGACCCTCGCCCGGTGTTGAACTCAAACCGCGCGAGGTGCGCTGAGTTACTCGCTGCAGCGATCCAATCGCCCCGGCCAAAGACTCCAAGTCAATACCGACGTAACCCAACCACTTCGCACACGCCGATCCGAAACAGACTCGTCGCCAATTGTAATGTCCGGAGGGCAGCGGGACTCGGATCGCCGTGAGGATTGTTGAACACTGTTTATTGCCCGTCCGGATGCACACTACTACAGACTACACAACGCCTCAGGCGGCGCGAACACCTTTATCCCTTGCAGGCACGTGACCTCCAAAACCACTCCTCCACAACGCTCCCCGCATTGTGCCCTGCCCCCGCAGGCCAATACACCACAGTTTCGACTTATGAGTAACTTACAAGGAACGTGTTTCGACGTGTGTCAACGATCGCGTAACGTGCCGACAACTTATGGCCAGTGTATGCGGAACGTGTGAGTCATACACTGGCATACGTCAAAAAATTTTGAGCATGTTAAAATTTGTCGACGAGCTCGGCGTACTACGACGTATGCCAGCGTACTACGATGTATGCCAGCATACTACGACGTATGCCAGTGTGCTCTTAACATATACAAAACTTACCCAAAACGTATTTGACGTGTGCCAGCGTTTTAGACAAATTTTTCATACGTCGGCATACGCTGGCTAAATCGTCAAGGTGTGACAGCGGCTTTAGGTGGGAAGCATGGGTACTTAAAATGATGCATCATCTACTTTGCTCTAGTTTTGCATTGCTTCAATATTTAGAACTTTAATTTCACAGTGGCAATCAATCAATCATAATAAATATTCAAAACTGGAAAAAAAATACACGAAGTTTTATATTTTTTTTTGGAAAAAACTTTAATCATCATCTCAGTTTGGCTGGCTGGCATGTTAGGATTTGCAGACAAGGAAATAAAAACGAAATAGCAACAATTACAGAAACCAAAATGGAAAAGGAGAGATCTGGGTATTTATGTTAAAAACATGGCAAAATCACACCAGAAATGCGAACAATGCAATGGCATGACATCCGTCATTAAGACACAGCAAAGCAGAACCAGCAAATGAAGGATAGAGATAAAGACAGACTTAGAGAGACAGTGTTGCATAGATTCCAAAATGAAAAGCCATTAAGGGTTCTACACGAGCTTTGTACAGGCCGCTAAAATGTGGCCAGGAGCATCAGCTGAATGTTCACAGGGCAAAAAAAGGGTGCAAAGGTCATTGGCACATTAAAAGGTCTATGAAATAATGTCCAGCTGTGTCCTCTTTCTTGAACAGAAGCTTTTGAATGCATTTTCCTCTGTCATTCCCAAAAAAGTTAAAACAACAATGTACTTTTTGCTGCACCCAATTTCTTCAATATGAAGCCATGTTAGACGTTTAAAATTTAAGTGGGGTATTTCAGGCTGGTTTGAGCAAACAAGACAACAGCAAAGGGAAGAGGCACATTGGACAACAAAGCTGGGACTCAAAGAGGCAAGGACTCAGGCGGAATGGGGGGTGTGGTGTTGTATGAGGATCAAGCCTGAGAGCTCAAGGCGTGGTGAGAAATAAGGACACAGGGGTGCACAAATGATGAAGAAGAGAACATAAGAGAAGATTCAAGCCACAAACAAAATATATCGCTGTTAGCAAATGCTGAAGTAAGGTGCAATGCTAGTGGCATAAAAGCTGTTTGCAATGATAAAGAGATTCTAACCCTCATGCTTCCTGGTCGAGGGGAGGGAGAGGGGTATTGGGTTATGAGAAAAAACATCTGGTGGAAAAAAAAAGAAAAGGGTGAAGAATCAATCCAACTGTAGAGCTGGAAGAAGAGGAGGCTTAAGGATTGGAGAGAACTTGTTGGAAAAATTAAATAAATGTTCAATCAATAACCCATACAACTTGCAACCAAAACCAGTCAGTAGGATTTGAATACATCCTATAAACCCCTTTTTCAGAATGGTCACACAAGCTAATTCCACTTCCTTTTACAAAAGCAAATCATAATTTTGACCCGACGCCATGTCACATCAAGAAAAATAATCCTTACTAAAATCCCTTCAAAATGTCAACCGATATCTACCCTCAAATCATAATCCTATAACGTCTGGCATCTTCCATGTTTGAAGGACTTCCCTGCAATAAGTTACACCAAAAGCAAAACAGAGGGTTTCAACTATCTTCAGGTAACATTCTTCACATTCAGAGGCTGAGTGACCACAGCAAATGTATTCAACACCCACGGGACGACAGGCTCTTTAGTGTAACAAACAAATAAAAGCAACATCATTACCTTGGATGGGTTATGCTTACCTTTGCAGAACGTGTTTCTACAACTGATGAATGCTCTCGCCAAACGGAGTTTGGAAAATAAGCCACCGTAAAACAGCTTAGATTGATAAAATTCTTCACCGAATAAATCTCATCGAATGAAGTCCACACGGTTAAGTCAAAAATAAAAAAGGGCAGGCAGCAGGAACACCTAATTTAACAGCACTGTCAAGGGACTCTCAAAAGGCCTAAAATAGAAATGAAATGAATGAAAAGAGCAGCCAATGCATTTCAAAACTGGCAAAAATTAAATAACAATTACCTCCAAGGCAAATACCTTGTTCAGCTGAACCATCGAACAAAAACTTCACACACCTTCCCATTGTAAAGATGCTAAGTTTGTTAAAAAAGTTTTTTTTTTTGGAAAAATGACAAGGACAACAATTGATATCTGATGTGTCAAGGGTAGGGAACGCCAGCAATACAGCAATCAGGAATGGTGGCATGCATCAACTGTGACATGCAAGAAAGGATATTTCTAAAAAAGGAATGTGCGGATGTTCACTTACAGACGCATCACATAATAGCTAGTCAGGACTGTTTAAAACTGTGCATGCGGATATGAGCGGTGCCTTCCTCTAAGGCAGTCTCTAAGTTAGTCCCATTCCCCAAAACGCCGGTGTGTTGCCCCTGATTTTGTTACATGTTACTGAGAAAACCACAATGAGCGTTTGGTCATCACAACCATCTGGTAGTCTCGGCAATGAGTGAAGTAGTCTCGCCAAATGGGTGCAAACCTTGGCGGTGTTTCAAGACATCGTTGTTCCAGCATTGCTGGATGAATACCACCCAACAAAGTAATCCAAATAAAATATTGGTAAATGTTACAGGCAATGTAAACAGCAAGTACCAGTCAGATAAGATTTTAAAAAAGGCTAATCTCCTACATCACCGTCACTCATAAATAAAAATTTTATGGCTAATGTGTACTTGCAAAGACATTGTCCTCGGGAATGGAAGCAGCAGACCAAGCGTATTTTACAACTCATGACAGCATTACTTTTTGTGGAACAATGGCACAATTTTCATCATAATCACACCGAGTTGAATCTGATGGAGCCCGGGACAAAAATCGATCCGTTTGCACTGGAATAATCAACAGGGAGAACAATGACAAAATGGATCATCGCAGCAGGATAAATCGTTGGGAGTGGTTAGCAAGTTGTTGGAAGACCTAGCAGAAGCATAAACCATCACCAATTAAGAAATATTTAATTTGCACCTTAAATACCTGACCAGAATCAATTTTCTATAATAACATTTCTAACTATAAAAGGAGCATTAAAATGCAAATATAATGAAAGGAATAGAGGTATGACATCAGGCCTAGGCATTTATCCTGCACATTATCAGACCCCTCGTCTTGGAATGTCTATCTAGTATCTATCACCCTGCTTTTCGCATACAGATTTAGGATGTCGATTCGTTTGCAGGTAGGCCACTTGAAGCTTCACCCGGTTTTGTGGACACACTAGCAGCAGCAGCAACATCAGCAGCAGCTCGTTCTGCCGAGTTTAAGTCTGATTCTGTTGAGGCGGAGCATGGTCCTGGAGCATTTAGGAGTGAGGAGCCCTCATCAACGTCAGAGTTATCCACCGATGGGGTTTCATCAGCATTGGACAGAAAGTGGTCACGAGAATTATGGTAATTACGCCGTTCGTTGAGACCACTACGAAATGCTTTGACTACGCGGATCTGTGGTGGAGAGACAGATAATAAACTTAATCAGTTATTTCCAGGAAGAAAACGGGTATGGGATGGAAGAGAAAATGATGTGATGCACCGACAGATTTTGAAACAGAAGAGTAGTTGACAAGATATTACATAGGAAGCAATTTAACAATAACAAATATACAATTGGATGAACGATGCACAATAATATCACATATCAAAATGGGCAACAATCATTTGCATGTACTAATATTAATGGTGAATAAGAAATGTAGGTGTCCCAGAAACGATTGCTAAGTAAACAAATTTTGGTCTGATGAGGAATTTTATCAAGATTTGAATAAGGTTGAGAAGCAAACTTGAGAAAGGTTCATTGATGGGAGTATTTTGAAAAATGAAACGATTTTACTTGGGGACAAACGTTCATTTTTAAGATCTAATGAATGTTGCAATGGTTGAATGGAGTCTTTTAAAAACACCAAGCTGCACATTTGACATGAGACCTTGGGTTTACACTGGTGTGACGTCTATGTCAGAATAAGAGGTCACTTTTATCAGCAATCAAACCCTCTCAATGAAGCCTTCATTAAAGCTCCAAATAAAAGCATGCAATAAAATGCTGAACCATGAACATGCAGGTTAGAAGCAAAACACAACATCTTGGTGCCAGGAGAGTGGTGAATTAAAACAGAATGCCAGGCAACGTCCAAAATACAAAGGGATTTAGGGTGATTCACCCGTAAATCCAGCACAATTGCCCCTGAAAATTTTTTTTTTTTTTTAAAGGAGTAATTCGACTGCAAACAGACGACGGGTATGCCTCCGCTCTCCCGCACAAACACTTGAGTATTGACATATTTGACCCTTGACCTTTATCATATCTGGCCCAAAATCTAAACAGTTAATTTCCCTGTCTAACTTTACCTTTCCACCAAGTTTGATGAAATTCTGTCCAATATTTCTTGAGTTAGGGCGTAAACAGTAAAATTTCAGAGTTTGACCTTGACCTTTGACCTTTACCACATCTGGTCCAAAATCTAATCACTTAATTGACCTGTCTTACTAGACACTTGTACCAAGTTTGATGAAATTCTGTCCAATATTTCTTGAGTTAGGGTGTAAACAGTAAAATTTCAGAGTTTGACCTTGACCTTTGACCCTTGACCTTTATCACATCTGGCCCAAAATCTAATCACTTAATTGCCCTGTCTTACTTTATCTTTTTTACCAAGTTTGATAAAATTCTACAATTTGCTTCTTGAGTTATTGCATAAATGAAAATCCAGACGGACGGACAGACGGACAGCCTGGAAACATAATGCCTCTGGCCCTTGGTGCGGAGGCATAAAAAAAAAAGAGACCAATTTCTTTTTATTATTGACAAAATAACCGGTGCTCTGACTCGTAGCTTTGAAAGGTTACATTTTTGGCAGCAAAAGTGAAATGGAGACCCTCGGGACTTCACACATCATACTTGTGACTGTGACCATGGCAATCTGGAAGCACGCAGGTGGTGCATGTGTCCTGATGCTTGATTGTAACATTGTTTACAAGTGAGCACAAAAACAGTGCATCGGCTGCCCCTTAGTGTCACTGACCAAAGTTTTGGGTAACCCATGCATGCCTGCGATTTTGATGCCACCCCTTTTTTCACAGAGGGTTAAAAAAATTTTAACCACTTTCTGCGTGAAGCTACATTTTTGGATTAAGATTGACCACTTTTTTCACAAAAATGAGGTTTTGCTCCAGTGCAGCTTTCCGAGTAGTATGGAAACGGGGGTTCTGACCCGACCCAAATTGAATATTTTAATCATTAAATAACGTCCATTTTCTAGCCCCTCTACCATAATTCAATTCTTAATTTGATTTTTACACAATTAAATAATGCTGTTGGTTAGTTCTAGGGCACTTTATCTTCGACACCCCTGACCCTCCCATGATGATGTAATTATATAACCTTCATAACTACATAACCATTTGCAGTAGTCTTGTACTTACATAAACTGATGATTCTGCTTCGGTTGTTTTGTAAAATAACCAACTGTTGAAATGCATCGATGATTGACATGTTTTTATTACATAACGGAGAAAAAACAGGAACAGTATCAATACCTCATCTATGCCTTGCCATGCCAAGGTGAACTTCGGACCTACTGTTACATAGCAATGGAGCTATATCCGAACACAGTTTCCGAACTCGAACTCATTGAGATGCCCTTCTAAGCCGAGTTCGAGTCAAGCCAGGTTTGGCTGTTCACTCAGAAACAACTTCGGACATTTTCCTGTCGCATGAAATGAAGTAACTGCAGTATTTTTCAAGTGTGGGTGTGGTAGATATGTGCATTCATATGCAGTATGAATTGGATGTGCTGTATAATTGTCATGTTGTTTTTCTTGGTGAAATTCAAAGCAAAATGTTGCCATAAAAATCGGGCAATGGAAATGTTACTTGTTTCGCTCGGTTTACCGTGAGCAAGGGTCTTATCGGCTGTCACATTATCTAGTTCTGATCGGCTGTCATTGTTTGTGTACTCCTTTCATGTACTTTCAAATAATACTCACGGGATATGCTTACACATTGTAAGGAATAACAAACAGTGCTTCCCCATTGTCTCGGGTGGCTCACCTGCACGTTTTTTTTTTCATTTAAAAAAATGTATTTATATTTTCATTTACAGATGCTTTCCAATGGTTCTGTGATTTTTCCTGGCGTATCGGCTTCAATGTCTGTCGGCACGCCAAATTACCATGCTTTCCCATTGTCTCTGGTCGCTCACCTGCATTATTTTCATTTTTTTCTTCATTTATTTATATTTCTATTTACGGATGCTTTCCGACGATTCTGTGATTTTTCCCGTTGTAGCAGCTTCGCTGTTCATCGGCACACAAAATTACAGCTTTCTAAGTCACTCAGAAGGTACTGAACTTTAATATCAGTCAGTCAGTGAGTCAGTGGTTATAATGACCTTTATATATATTATATTTCTATTGCTTCGAGAAATATTACTATGTATAATTTTGTGTGTCCCTTCCATGTCCTTCGAATGGGTGACTGCTTTGGGAGAAAAATACATTTGCATTCCAACCGCTGCATGAAGAAAACATGAGCGAAGACCACATTAGTGCCTCTTCTTCAAACTTGGGAAGATGCTATTAAAACAGGCAACTTTATGATTCAACGAACAAATTATTGTTCCAAGTAAATATGTGATTATCTTTCCAACCAAGTAAATCGATTTGCTTTGAACAAAAATTTGGTTAATTGTGCACGCTGTTGTTTGAACACACCCAGGAGATAGAGTCTCGGCCTAAGCGTCTCCTGTATAACTATAAATCTTAACATATTTGCATTGCCTCTAATTACTTGTTTCTTTAAAATGGTGTCTGTCCATCATCAGCCCGTCATGAACTAATAGATAGGACATCAGCCGATATCTATGACTTGCAGTCGTGCTGCAAGAATCAAAGATATCGGGTAGCCCTCAAAATCAATGCTGTTTGGAGGACCATGCCAGGAGCTGCCCTCAGCTCAAAATTTGTATGCTGTCCCAGCCGAAGCCCCACGCGCAACAGCATTGCTGTGCCCAAGGAGGAATTCTGACTTAGAGGCGTTCGGCCATAATCCCTCAGAGGGTAGATTTGTACTACTGGCTGCTTTGCCAGACGTATGCGCCAAGTGTCTGAACTAGCCATTCCTCTCGTACTGAATGAGGTTACTGTCCTAGCAACAAAAGCATCAGTAGGGTGAAACTAACCTCTCTCCCATGACAATCTATTTCTAGATCACATTCCCTGTTAGTGGGTGAACAATCCAACGCTTTGTGAATTTTGCTTTGCAATGATCGGAAGAGCTGACATTGAAGGAACAAAATGTGACATCACGATGGACACTTTGCCATCACAAGCCAGTTTTACCTGTGGTAACTTTTTGACCCCTCTTGCTTAAAACCCCAAAAGCCAAAAGGCTTGCACGGCCACTTTTTCACGATTTGTATTCGTACTGAAAATCAAGATCAAGCAAGCTTTCGTCCTTTTGCTCCATGGGAGGTTTCGCTCCTCCCTGAGCTCGCCTTAGGACACCTGTGCTACTTGTTGACCGGTGCACCACCCCAGTCAAACTGCCCATCCCAGAACTGTCCCCTGAGCTTCAGATTTTATTTTGTGCAAACACAAGTCAAAACATCTTGCACACACAAGTCAGAATCCTCATGTTCATAAACTGTTCTTGTGCTGGTTTTGGTGTTGCAATGACAGATCGCTGGAATGCATTGAGGTCCTGATTATGCTATTTATATTTTATTCACATGGGACGCATACACGGCTGCTGTCAGTCTGGAGGCAATCAGCTGCTATCAGTCCAATAATGAAACCCACCCTTTTTATTTTGTGGGGACTGTGAACAAATACCCCTATTTTTGTAGATTTGCAGTCCCCGATTGTGTGCAAAAACAAAAAAAACCACGCCATTTCTCCATGAAAAATGGAGACGTGCATGCAAACCTGATTTTGTACGGTGAGTGAAACCACCGGGACAGGCCATTATTCATTGGGCATGTCGTCCGTAAACATGGATAGTTTTGTGAAAAGAATCCATGGAAAATAATAGCAAGCCAATTCCACATCAGGTACATCATTAAGTGCTCAGACTGAAACAAGTCAGGGAAATGAAAAAAAAGAAAAAAGAAGAAGACTGTGAAAAGCAAAGAATTGCAGCCCAATTGAAGGACTGGCTGGTGTGTGAGAAAGGTAACGTAGCCCATCAAATGTAATTTCAATAGCCTATCGTAACTCACCCGGCATGACCTACATGCGAGGGGTTGTTAAGATTGACCCTCAGTAAATGGCATGACATATGTGAAAAGGATTGCCGCCGATCAGCACAAAAGAACAAGCATTCACTATAAAGCTGCTTACCGTATTACATTATTAGTGCAGCTGTAGTGTGTTGTTATTGAACCATCAATCATCATATATTGTGACTACATGTGTGCATAAGAGCTCAAGTGCGACATGGTGTGCGGAACCATATACAAAACAAAAGAAAAGTTAACAATACAAAAGTCATCCCCCTCAACGTAAACTTTGTCCAGATAAACAATTTCACCGGTGCGTTTTTTTTGGAAAAACTTCAAACGAGTCCTCCAATAAGTTTTTAAAATATTTTGAACCCTTTCGACCATGTCACCAGGCAAGTGGGCGGGTTGAAAGGGAAACGAGCTGTCATCTTGAAAGGGAAATGATGAAAGTGTAAGTGGAAAGGCACAAAATAAAATGTACCATGTAATACACAAGCTATGCCAAACATGGATACAAGCAAACTTCAGCTGAGTACCATATTTGGGATAACTTGTATGTCCCGTATTTTTTTAATTTTCATTTTTAAAGGCACTTCCTCATTTCATGGAAAAAGCTTTTGCATACTGTCCTAACAAACTCCAATAATACCCTGGTTTACATCACCCCGTTAATCTGTCGTTTCGCAAATACCGTAGGTCTTCACCTTCGTAAGACCACTTCTCGATATCCGTCATTTCAACTCACACTTATGTCGTTTTAAAAGCCATATCTTTTATTCTCCAGCGTTTTGAGAACTTACAAGACTGATAAAGATGTAAGAATATATAGCTTAAGTACCAATTCAGTAGATTGCAAAATCGCCGAAAGAACTCCTGTACTTTGCTTCGCACATGAAGAAATGTTCTGTACTGTATATTGGCTAAGATGCATTGTAAAAGTGTTACTTGAGAAGTGAAATTCGGTGTTATTCGTCAAATGGATGCTGATGAATGTGCCCTTGATGTTGCCGGGTTATTAAGTTTGCTTTCAATCGATAAATATGCCGACGTTCATTGATGGAGGAAGACGATGACGTACCACCAACTTTGACTGCTTCCGGAAGAGGTTTATTTTTTTATTTAAATATCTGATAATTGTTTTTTATATTCTATATATATTAGGGTGTGTCTAAATTTTGAAGTTTTGAAATTAATACTGGCCAGGTTGCCATTGTGTACCACTTGAGAAAAAAATGATGTATGCCAATTTATACGAAAATCAGAGTATATTTAGAACTTGCTCAAAGCCCAGAAAGATTTACTACATATAGCAAAATGCGTGATATTGTAGCTTATTTTAATTCAATGCTAAAACATCCAAACAATGTTATAAAACACACAAAGGGAACAGTCACTGTACAAAATGATATAAAAACAAATAAAAAACAATCACTGATTAAAGTTATCAATTCCCTTCACTTCAGTGGCCTTCACTGATTTCAGGAATTTGTTTCTGTGGTACTCGAGCATTTGTAGTACAAATTGTTTTTCTTCCTCATTGCGGACCAGGGCTTCATTGAAGGACTGCATAAGAGCGACTCTTCGCTCTCTGCCAAATCATTTGTCACTCGTAGGGCAGAAATGATATTTGTTGCCTCATTGTATGATTTGTTTGCCTCCCATTGTTGTGGGTCTTCTTCAAGAAAGGTTTCATCCAGTCCCAGGATCTGGAGCAGCTTGATGGTGGAAGTGGTAACGAAGTCAGGTAGTGCCATAGTAGATGGATCTTTTATGGGAGGAAGCCTTTTTGGGGGTTCATCAGATCCCTGGTTATTGTGCATGTTGTGGACCATGCAGCGCTTTTCATCGACAGTGACGGAGTCACAGAAAAGGCTGAGGCCAATCAAGGTCTCCGAAAAATACCACAGGTGTCTGGAAAATGCAGTCAAAGCAGCATTTGAGACCTCCTTGTCTGGGTAGCTATGCAGTGCCTTCAAGAATTGAAGATCATTCCTTGGGGCTTCGCCGGCTGATGGACAGGTGAACCAGTATTTAACATAGGTAGTGGTCACAAAAAGTGACACTCGAAGTAAGTGCTTCCACACCATGCGAAAGTGGGATTGTACAGATGCCCTCGTTGTGCTCTGGCGCTGTTGGATGTGGAACTGATCTTTGAAAAGCCACATCTTGATGGCATAAATGGCACGTGCCATCCAACGCGCACGGTGAACTGCCCCTGGGTACCTGAACCTAATTCCCTTTGGTGGAGTAGCTCCTAGGAAGATGACTGTTAACTGCAAGAGCTCTTCGTAGTCATCTCTGGGGTGCTTAGTATTCAGGTGCTGCATGGCAAAGGTGATGATACTGTCTCGAATATCATCTACATGCTCTGATGCATCTACATCATCCAAAGCTGTGCGATACTTTGACTGATCAATGTTTGGCCAGAAATCACGGAAATGACTGAAGATTTCGATTTTTGGAGACCTAAAAACATCATACAGTGAAAAAAACCTTTTCCAAAACAATTTCAGACACATGATGTCGACAGGCAAGGTTCAGAAGATCTTTTCATAACTCTGTTTCGAGTTTTATGCAAACGCCGCCCTTTATACCTGTATTACTTGCTGTTGTGTCGAAACATAAGGCCACAATTCTGTTCTCCAGTTCCCAGCTCCTTATCTCCGCCATACAGGCCTCTGCCATAATGGCAGCAGTGCCGGAATATAGCTTGGGGATGGCAAGAAGCTTGGTTACCTCCTTGCCAGACACCATAATAGGAAGTCGATCCACAGACAGTTGTTCAGTTCCTGTGTAATTGGGGATTATCTTGCCATCCCAGTGCAATGTTAGTGGAACGAGTGGATGAAAAGATTCACGAATCTCGGCTACTAGAGCTGCACGTTGTACTTTTCTTGCTCGTTGGACTGAAGAAGGACTGATCATCAGTTCACTAACTGGTGCTGTAAACTGATCGGACGTAGCCATGGCAGAAAAAAATATAAGTAGCATTCCTGCTGCTGGTTTTGGTGTGATCTAGCGCTGCTGCAACTTCACTTGTAACTACAGAGGTTTTTCCCCTTTCCCACCGCCGTGATCCAGAAGATGTTGAAGGTTTCTTTGGTTCTTCTTCTGAGCTATCTGCAGATAATGCTGTTTCCTCAGATGATGAATCAAGCACTACAACATCTGTCACTGCTGCTGAGCTTGCATGATGTTGTTCCTCACGCACTGCAACTGCTGCTGATCTCGCCAGTGCTCTCTCTTCTTGCTTTGCGAGTTTCACGTCACTTCCTGCAATCGAACCATGTCGTCCTTTTTCACGCTGAGCCTTCAAAAACTGCCGATCCTCTTCTATCTTGATCATCGTCATGGCCTGTTCATGTGCAATATCAAAGACATTGTCCAAAGAATCCCTGAAAACATCACGCTTTCCCTCTTCTGTCGCTGACTTCCTTGTGATATTTTTTTTCAGGCCCTGCCATTCCTTGTGAAGACGTCGTAGCTGATCCCAGAGATGATTCTTAGCCCTCGTTGGTATCCGTGCTCATTCCTAAATTTGTAGGATCATTGTGACAGTTTCCTTCACACTGTCATTTAGACTATGTTCTTTCTGTATATGAAAATCAAACAGCACCTTGAGCACCTCTCCTCGTGAAGGTAGCTTAGCACAACTGAAGTGATCTTCTGTGCCACCAATCAACCAAATCTCAGTCTTTTTCCTTGTTAAGTTCGCCATTTCACCTGCAAACAAGCCAAACAATGGCAAGCAGCCAAACATTGAATGGAATAAGCATCACAACGATTACATCAACAAGCAGTCGAGATAAATAATACAAAGCTGTATGCTGCAGCCAATGCCCTGCGATATAAAATTGTGTTACAATTTATTGTGAGCTGTCGGTCGAATGTGTGGTGCTGCTTTGCACTGTCAGGCTTCGCAGGCTAGATGTGCTGTGCATTGTGCAGGGCTGTCTTTGGAGAGGGTAACTCAAAAACAAAACTTAAAATTAATAATATTTATGTTTTATCTATTTTGCTTTGGTGTGTCACCAAAAAAATATTATGGGTGGCCACTGGCCGCAATGCCAGTAAACACAGCAGTGACCGGCTTTGAGCACAACTGTGAAAACCTTTGGTCTCGTTGAGCAAGTCGTATAGTAAATGTTGTGCTATTAAGTTTTAATTCTGGATATGGTGTTTTTGTATAAAGTGGCACACAAATTTTACCTGGCCGATATAAAATATCAAACTTAAATTTTTCATGTAGTCATTAGACACACCCTAATATATATATATATATATATATATATATATATATATATATATATATATATATATATATATATATATATATATATATATATTTTTTTTTTTTTTTTTACTTGAATATAACCGTCATTAATCAAAAAAAGGGTAATATTATAAGCAAAAAGCAAAATATAATACCTGAAGTGACGACTTTAGGAACACATCCTCTCTTATTCTATTACTTCTGAGAAAAATTGCTTTGATTTTCATTGTTTCAATATTCGTCACTTCGGGAATGCATCCCCGACATAAACCGGGGTCTTACAGTAAGTACTAGATTCTCATTTCCGAAAGTAAAGTTTGACATTTTAAAAAAGTTATTAATTTTCTTTATGAAATAAAACGAACAACAACAAAAAAAACCAATGTCACCCCCAGGGTGACCAGTATCTTGCCAAAATCTGAACATGAGTGACTTATTTATTCGATTAAAGTTACTCAAAAAATAAGGGTTTCGTCGACCTTGATGCTTGACCTTTTTGTGACCTTGACCTTTATATTTTCGTATGGTTAATGGTATCTCTCCAGGACCGTTGTACATGAAATATCAAGAGATTTTGATGAGAACTGAGGAAATAAAATTTTCATGAAAAATCCGTTTTTTCGTCATGACGTCATAGCGTCAAAATTTTGACAGATCTGGAAAGCACTTATCAAGCACTTTCATATGAGGTATTACTCGATATGGTATCTAAGATTTCAAAATTTGACCTTGGGGTCAAAAACTTTCGACCTCCAGCGCTAACCATGAAGGTCAAGGCCGATCGCCACCAAAAATTAATCAGCTGAGCGCCAGACCATGAACTATATTCCCATGAAGTTTGAAGACGATCCGATCAAAAAATAAGGGTTTCGTCGACTCCCCTGATTTGCGACAAAGTGACCTTGACCTTTGACCTTGAAAATTTTATGCGCTGAAAGGGACCTCTATAGGCCTCTGGTATGCGAAGTTACGAAAATTTCCAATGATAAATGTGCTCTGCAGAGTGATCGATACGTGATTACAGACAAACAAAAAAAACAACAAAAAAAACATACAAGCTGACTAACATATCTTGCAAAAACTTCGTTTTGGCAAGATAATAAAGGAATGAACATGTTTTTTTTTTCTTCTCTCATTCTTTGTAGTTTCCAAGGAAAAGTAAATCGAGGTCGAAAATAAATTAAGTCTCCCCCTCCCCCCCCCCACCACCAAAAAGTTGGGTTTCCGGTAACATGCTGCTCAATGAATGGGGTCAGTAGGTTGGGATTTTTGGGGGGGGAGGATTTTTTTTTTTCGTGTTTAAATGGAAGCTGTACAGCGTTTCAGATTCTACATCTTTCCAACTAGTATGTGTATGTTGATCATTGAAAAGATATAGTTATAGAATCATGAACTTTAACATGTCCATTGTGAGATACAACAATTGGGGTAAAACAGTGTTATGTACACATGTAAGAGGATTAAATGACACCAATTTAGTATCTCTGCTCGGTTTCCTTTAAACATTGAAGCTGTTCTCAGCAGTGGTAAAGACAGCTTATCATTAACATGAATCAACAGAATATATGAAGGAATGGAAGAAAACTAATCTCCCATTCATCATCCCTGAAAATCTTGTATATTCAGATATTAGACCCTTTCCAGTTGACAAAAATCATACATTACACCCTTTGGGGGAATCCATGAAGTTTATACTCTTCAAAATAAGAAACTTTAACCCGCCCCCCATACGACCCCCAACCAATACTTTTAAAATTTATTCTGCATAATTTGGCAACATAGCAATTGTTATATACCCCCCCTCCAGATACCCCCCCACCCATCTTCCCCCTTCTCCCCCTCCACACTCTCCCCTCCCCTTCACCTCCTTCCTCCTCCCTTTCCCCTTACCTCTCCACTTCCCCCGCTCCCTCCTCCTCTCCTTCGACTCCCCCTCCTCCCCTTCGACCCCCCTTCCCCCCCTGTATTCCTGTCAGTGAAGTGACAAGTGGTATTTGCTAGTATAAAATAAAGTGTGTATCCTGTTTGCAGGGTATAAACAGGCCCCTCCCCCAACAAAGTACAGTTCTGTCTATTAAAGGCACACATTAAACTGAGATAATGATAAGATCTTGCAATTTTTCTTACTTTGGAACAAAAATGGCTTTGGAACATGGGTCTAACATCTTGTGTGCTTGTGTGTCTTGGTGACCACATTGGCACTTTAAATAAAAAAAACATGAAAACCAAATGTCTGCACGGCAGCCATGATTCTGTCAAAGTCGGGAATGTCTATCCAGGATCCATTTCCGACTTTGAACAAGACACCATCGATGTGTCCCAGGTTGGTTTTTCAATGTTTTTAAAATGCCGATCAAACTTTCTGATCCCTTAAATGAAATCAACAGGTGCGGATTTTCTCTGATGAGACCACAGCGGTCAACAATGGCCATGCAATAGAGTCATGCCATGCACAGACATAAAATGGCTGCCCGGAAGTCGACCCTCGCAAAAAATAATAAATAATTTGGGTTGGTAGGAATTATTGGAGTAGGTCGGGTTACCGGAAACTCCACATTTGTTTTTTTAGGCCCAAGTCTGAAAACAATGTTTTGATAAAGGTGACAAGCATGAGGAAGAAGCTCACTTGATATGGATGAAAGCACAGGCCAAAGCATAACATTAGACATAAAATACAGGAATGGAGAGGTGTAATGTGTATCTTAAACTGCAAGGTTGGTGGAAGGATAGATGGATAGGAAATGGAAACTATGAAGATTTGTAATTAGCGACAATAAGACAAAGATGGATGATAAATGAGAAAGTAAATTTTGCAAACGTAAGAGATTATTAGTATTCGGTAAGATGAATTATTGCTGAAGAAATGAAATAACAATGAAAATAAATAAAAATGAAATATAAAACTGAGGCAGAGAAAATCATACGCAGAACAAAGCAGGGGCAAAGATGTTAAGGGTGAGGGGGGTTAAAGTCCCCCACTCACAAGCAGTTGCAGACAGAAGAGGGCGTGAGGGCGTAGAAGTGTTCTGCTCGTGACGGGGATAGTGACATGCTATCGTGGCTTGGCGCCGCAACGGAGCCTGCAATGCTGGTGCACCTTGAAACGCCGTCACCACTCCCATCTGTCACAATGATCAGTAGATTGGGGGTATGAGATAGGAAGTTGGTAAACGAGGCAATGTGAAGGATGTTGGGTAAATGTACGATAGAATGCGATTCTACAGGCAAGACAAGCCTGGTGGTACCATTCCATGAGTGGAATTGTGAAAGCATCATGTTAAGTTACTTTCATTTCTTGCCTGCGGTTATGACAAAGCCATCAGGTTTTCAGGTAGAGATATCCAGATGTTGCCTAAAGTTTCCTTATGTTGTTGTTGTTGTTGTTGTTGTTGTTGTTGCCTTATGCGCAGAATAATCTATATGTGCCTCAAAAAGCCAATTTATTGCACATAAGGCATGTATTGCAATAGAAAATTTAATGTTCAATCAAAATTCAATCTTTTAAACTCAAACAACAAACAAACCTCCTCTAAGTGGCTTGTAAAAGCTGTTACATGGTGCCATGCATTGCTGTGAAAATAATTAGCGAGAGACAAGTGGCTTAATGGCGTGCACTATAACTAGTCTTGGCAAACTTCTGGATGATGATATTCATCATATCATTGCTTGGCCAGGTAGTTTGATGTTGTGTGTTTGTGTCAAGGTCAAGATGTGGAACGATTCAACAGGTGAAGTCACAGCTGGAAAAGACATCAAGCAAAGCACCAGAAAGTTGAAAGCCCAGGTTAGTCAAGACAAAGAGATCATTGGTTAAGGTGACATTATAGATTAGAAGTGCTGTACACACAAGAGGGGTGGGAAGGAATGGTACAGCAGGATTAGATAGATAAACATCAGCAATGTCAATGTAAACATGTTATAATAAATAAATGAACGTTTTTACAGCCATTTTTCCCTGCTGTGCAGGCGTTGGGCTTTTTCTTGAATGTTCTTTGACAAGACAATGTTTTATGGCCGGATGCCCTTCCTGACGCCAAACCTGGTCGCTTCTAACGACACACAGGGATATGGTACACCTATTCTAACCGGGGCATACACCGGGACCAGTACACTGGTACTCATTTCGCCGACCTCGGAAGGATGACAGGCTGAGTCAACCCCCTGGTGTTAATTCAGCAGCCAACGGGGCTTGAACTCAGGACCCTGGGATCCCAAGCCACCACCCTAACCACTAAGCCAACACCAGGCTTAATGTAAACATGTTAACATTATATAATTGTATAGTATTTTCCCAGATTTTTTTTCAGGTGCTTCAATTAAATTTTATATTTCTCGTATTTGAAAGCAGAGACATCGATATTTATACGCTCCACACTCGCTGTCGAAAATACCAGAGATATAATGACAATAGAGATCATACTGTCAACTACGAGAGCGAGTCAATAAATTCTGCAACTTTTCATTCTAAAGATGCACACACGATGATATGCATGCCTGTCTCCATCCTGAAATGTAAATTGGCACCCCTGAATCGTACGTTCATTGTGCGATAATCTGTGGTTGCAGGTTGGCAACTCGGAATCACGTGACCAAGATGGCAGCACCATTGAAAAGTTTCATGCTCGTTGAACCATGATCAGTTATCTGTTTTTTATGGGCGTAAGTGGTTGACATTTACAGAAAAACGAGCTGTACAGTATAGGGCATCATGCTTGGACCATAGCAATGTGTACAGTTGGATACAAAATATTGGAGAAGTGAGACAAAGTGTGTGTAATGACAGTGTCCTGGGAGATAATGGGAGGACATGTCCGCACAGCACATCACCCATGTGGACAAACCTATCTGTAGTGATCGAAGCATGACTTTAGATGACATTCTCAAATAACTTGACATCCGTCATAATATCATGCAAATGATTGTCCATCAACAATTTTCAAAAGGTGTCATGCAGGTGGGTGCACAAAATGCTCACAGATGCTCATAGGACCCAGTGTTTAGTAACCAGTACAGCCTTACTCCAGCATTTTCATGAGGAGATGACTTCCTCTCTTGCATTGTGATTGGGGGTGAAACACAAACGTTCTTGTATGAACATAAATCAGAGATAAAGCATGGAGTGGAAATATCCAACATCCCAGAAGTAGAATAAGTTCCATCGGACTATTTCAAAATCATTCGCAGATATCGTCCCGGTATCCTGTCCCAGGGTGTGCTTCTGCAACGGGACAATGCCAGACTTTGCACCACCTGCATGATGGGAGGCATCATCACCAAACTTGAGTGGGAGGTTGGCCACACCTGCCGAGCAGCCTCGACCTTGCTCCATCGGATTACCATGAGTTTGGTCCACTGAAGGAGACCCTAAGTGGCATGCACTTTGCGTGGCACAACGATGTCAAGAAGGCTGTCCGGATGAGCCGATGCACCAACCATAAAAAGGTCTCCTCTGCAGGAATGAAGAAACTGACACTGAGAAGGGACAAATCTTGAGGATTGTGTTGAAAAATGACCGGCACAATGTATGCTTGTGGGCTCAATAAAGAGCTGTAGAGACCAAAGCGTCATAATCTATTAACTCACCCTTGCACATCCTATTTATGCCATTGGGGTTGAAGGCCATTTGATCTGTCATAAATCTGTGCACAGACACCACTAGTGTGCACACAAGTGTGGGAGAGTGTCACAAAAATGGAGATTTGCTCAGATATTTCTGGGTTGCATTTGCTGTATTTTGCACATTCGAGTTTACTGTGAGACCGTAAAATTCTTACTGACAGGTATGCTGGTCCTAAAATAGTCCCTAATCAATACAGATGCTGCTAATTTCAGTCACTACCAACATAATGCCACATATGAATGCTGCAAAATGTGATGTGTACAAAGATAAAAATACAGCGAGTGGAAGAGACAAATATTTTAAAACCAATTGACAACTTCTTGAATGTTCTTCACATCTTCGTGGGATCAGCCAAAAGTTATTTTGCTCAAGTCTTCTATGAAGTGGCTGGCCAGGCCTGATGTTGGACTGGAGATAATTTTGGCAGGAATTAACAATCTGTTCAGCGTGGTGGCAATAACTTGCCGAGTCTTCATGAAAGACGCCGGGGATCTTTAACCTCCAGCAACTAACGCAAGATGGGACACCCGGCCTAACATCCAACTGAGGGACGGCATACTTTGTGCTACAATTCCCCACCTGTGAATTTATTAGTTTAACTCAAACTGCACTGGGGGGGGTTTGGGGAGGGACATTGTGTCCCCCTCGACATTTTTTGCAACTGTTGCAAATCTCAAATTCTCTTTTCGTGAATTCTTCAAGATATAAATGATTTCAAATTCTCCTAAATTAGAGTCAAATAAATAATCTGGTTGAATGCGTGGGGGTCACATGGTTTACAGAAATTTGCAGATTATATACAACTTTGTACTGTTAGGAAAATAAGCTGTGAAGAGAAACTATACCACACTACACACACTAACTGCACACACAATACACTACACACACATACTACACACTACACGTACCCTGCACACACACTACGTACTACGTACACACTGCACATAATAAACATAGACACTAAACATACCCTGCACACACTACATGCGCGCACGCGCACACACGCACGCATGCACGCACACACTAAATCAATGATCTCTCACCTAATCAAGAAACTCTGACTGCTGGTTGGATAATTCTAAAGAAAATTGCCCAACGAGTCAAAAAGAGCTACAGACTTGCATTTCACATCCAACCAAAATCAGTCAGCCATTCCTGTGCGATTCATTACATCAGATGTCTTTCTCGATCTTTGACAAATATTTAAGAAACACTAAAACAAAGTATGGGCTCTGGTACCATATTGCTTGAGCTACTGTGGATAAAAAAGTTGATCAAAATGTTTTAAACCTCAAAAACTGAAGAAAAAAGCAAAATCACAAACTGTCGACCAATAACGAAAGAAACAACAAAACAAACTTTCAAAATTGGTTAACAACAGGTTGTCTTCAGCAACATTAACAGGTTTCAAGCAATCAGAAGACCAACACTAAAAGAATGATCAACATGCCTGTGTCTGGATGCGGTTGAGACCACGGAACCACAAGATCTGGCCACGGCGAAGCTCCCGTTCCGCATGGTCGATTTCGTACTCCTCTTCATCATCGTCACTTGGTGGTGGAAGTGAAGCTGAAGCCCCCCGGCTAAACACCCCAAGGCATGGCAGTTTGTTTGTGGGCACAGTAGCAATCACCTGACCATGGGTGGACAAAACATAACTGTACATTAACATCCTGCTGACAACATGTCTCATCAGAATCAAACAAGGGCATATGGCCTGGTTGTATAAAATTCCCTCATCTTTCCCCATAAGGTACACTGCAATTCTTTAGCGAAGGATTTCCTCAAGGGATGTTGCATAAACTATCCTTTGGAAATTCTCAGGTAAGGATTTCCCAAAGGTTGAGGAAATACTTCGGAGCCTTTGCTCTGCTGGCAACCAATTAGGTGTGTGTGTGTGTGTGTGTGTGTGTGTGTGTGTGTGTGTGTGTGTGTGTGTGTGTGTGTGTGTGTGTGTGTGTGTGTGTGTGTGTGTGTGTGTGTGTGTGTGTGTGTGTGTGTGTGTGTGTGTGTGTGTGTGTGTGTGTGTGTGTGTGTGTGTGTGTGTGTGTGTGTGTGTGTGTGTGTGTGTGTGTGTGTGTGTGTGTGTGTGTGTGTGTGTGTGTGTGTGTGTGTGAGAGAGAGAGAGAGAGAGAGAGAGAGAGAGAGAGAGAGAGAGAGAGAGAGAGAGAGAGAGAGAGAGAGAGAGAGAGAGAGAGAGAGAGAGAGAGAGAGAGAGAGAGAGAGAGAGAGAGAGAGAGAGAGAGAGAGAGAGAGAGAGAGAGAGAGAGAGAGAGAGAGAGAGAGAGAGAGAGAGAGAGAGAGAGAGAGAGAGAGAGAGAGAGAGAGAGAGAGAGAGAGAGAGAGAGAGAGAGAGAGAGAGAGAGAGAGAGAGAGAGAGAGAGAGAGAGAGAGAGAGAGAGAGAGAGAGAGAGAGAGAGAGAGAGAGAGAGAGAGAGAGAGAGAGAGAGAGAGAGAGAGAGAGAGAGAGAGAGAGAGAGAGAGAGAGAGAGAGAGAGAGAGAGAGAGAGAGAGAGAGAGAGAGAGAGAGAGAGAGAGAGAGAGAGAGAGGTTTGATTAGTGAGAAGAAGCTTGTTGCTGGCAAAGCGATCCACAAACTGGCTGCAGGAAGAGACAAAAGCACGAGTGGAGACTTTTCTCAAACACAAGACAGATAATATACATTGTATAGTTGTATGATGTGTGTTGTTGAAGTACTTTGATGTTTAATTATGCTATAACTATAAATAGTGTATAATTGTGAAGAATCCCTCGATTTTGGTAAGACTTGGGTACATAGGATAAAACGGGACTTCCTCCCGAGTCTCCATATGTCTCTCGATGACACGGGATTGACGAGTTATGGACCCAGTAACATTCCCGTTCAATCCATTTTCTTTTCTGGGGTCACCGTCCATATCAATTAAACTGGTATTTAAAGTAATAAATATTTGTTTATTTGAACACAAAGTAATAAATATTTGCACCATGCACTATACTAGCAGCACAGACTAACAACTCGTTCACCAGCACCTGCAGTATTTGCACCAGAACACACCTTTACATCGGCCTCTCCGCACGTTACAGAGATTTACGTCACAGATTTGCTGTGTTGTCATGGTTTAGACTAATCGTAATACAAACATTTCTTTTGTACAAATTTAATTGCCATATAAAAAGGCCCAAATGGTATAAATCTCGAAATGGTCAAGGGTCTGAGCTGTTTAATCTGTCTGAAGGGTGTAAGGGGTCCAAATGGTGTTAAAGTCTAAGGGGTCTAAATAGCCTTAAGGGGTGCAAAGATATAAAGGTTCTCGTGATCAAAAGGGTATAAAAGGTCTGAAGGGTGAAGGGATCTAAAGATGTCCAAAGTGTTGAAAGGGTCTTAACAGTCAAAGGGGTCTTGAAGGTCTTAGGGGTTTTCTGGGTCTTTTGGGTTCTCGGTGAGTTTTGGGTCATCTAGTTCTTGTGTCTTTTGGGTCCTCCGGGACTTTTGGGTCATCTGGGTCTTTGTGGTCCTTGGGGTTTTAAAGGGCTTTCAACGGTTGAAGGGGTCTCAGCAGTCTAAAGGGTTGAAAGGTACATTCCAATGTTACATAATTATTAGACTAAGTGTGTGAATTCAGGGTGAAACTGATGTTCAATAGGCAAATAGTCACAAGACTTCACCATGCTTTTCGTTTTTATATATATATATATATATATATATATATATATATATATATATATATATATATATATATATATATATATCGATACAGATATACATATATATCAAGTGAATCGTTTGAAAATTGACGATTAATCTGACCTTGACCTATTGAACTCAAAAACAATAGACTTCCAGTTTGTCACTACCTGTTTCGTGATGGTGAAGTTTCGTGACGATCGGAGTAAAAATGTGACCTGCAGGTAGGTGATTGACATACAGACAAAAGGAATAACAGACCAGACCAACCAATATACTTGCGAATCTTCAATTTCGCAAGTAATAAACAGACAGGGAGGGGTGAAACATAACCTCAGTCCACCTTCCGTGGCAGAGGTAATGAATGAGTTTTTATATACTCAGGGTAGGATCATGTCTTCACTATTCCAATTTTCCTTTCCTTCCCACCCCCCTATTCAGTAAAACTAGAATGTCACCCTGAGAGTGTGAATTTCACAAGCAGCAAAATATTTTGGCAATAAACAATGTGAATAAATCTACCTTGAAGCAGCAAAAAACGTTCAGCTAAAATGAAGGTAAATACCAATTATATCACTTTCACGATGGGATCTAGAGAGTTCATATAACAATACCCCATGCAGTGTTCAAGTATTTACAGTACTGTACTTCAATTTTAATAAAATGATTATTTTAATGATCGTCAAAAACAAAATTGAGAAGTTTGGTGCCCTTGAAGTAGTACCGAACACCACCCTTATACACCATCCCCATTGAACCATTATTTAAATTGAAGTACAGGTACTGCAAAACTGGAGGTTCTTGGAAGTGTTGTGCCAGACGATTTGTGTTATACAGTGTTAAAGTAAATAATTAAATTCAAATAAAATAAAGATTGGGAAAAGTCGTATAAATTAATTAATTCAAGAATTTACCGCCATTTTCTGCAATATCTATTACTTCACCCTTTCTGACACATTACATTAGTTCTTCATGCCCTGATGTGTGTATCCTTTATGACACCCTTAAAAACAGTAAGTTTCCTGTTTGGAATGATTTTCAATTTTGTTTGCCTGCCAGGCAGGCAGACAGAGTAAAGAAATAATCTCACTCCCCTTTCTGCATGTGCAATCAGGACGAATTCAAAGCCAAAGTACATTGAAATGAAAGACTGGTCTTCCTATTCATATTCCGATTCATGTTCAAAATATGACATCGGATTTAAATAAATTGTTCCTCGATGATAAGCTGATAAGATGGACAGACAGACGATGGACGGACGGACGGACAGAAATGAACCAATTGCTAAACCCTGCTTTTCGCTTCGCGTGTGCGGGGTAAAAAGCTTGGGATGAGGCAACACGTTATTCTGGGTCGTTGTAATTACGTTCAATGTTCATTATTTCTTTCTCAGGTATGAAGTGAACAACAAGCAAGAACTACTTATAAGTGCATTACCCAATCCTATCATCTCACCTGGCCCCAAAGAAGCTCACTGATGCCGATGAACACACACCAGAGCCACAAGTCAAGAGAAAGCGGAGCACAGCTGAATGGTTTGCCTCCAAACTGCACAATCAGCACCTAGCAAGTAGACAACATCCCAACCATTAAGTTAGTTTACATGTGGAACTGGCCAGACCACATGTTTAATTGGTGTGATAGTGTAGCACCACTCCCGTATTTTTTCTGACAAAATAAACTTTCATGGTATACGAGGTATTCAAGGAATTCTACGAACAACATACTCAGTACAGTACAATACAGCACAGTACAGTACAGTACATATATATATATATATATATATATATATATATATATATATATATATATATATATATATATATATATATATATATGACTTGCAAGGTGAATATAAAATGACTCACAATCCTCAAGGACTGCTTTATGTTATACACGTTGGATTTTTTTTCAAATCATAGCAATTTTGGCTGTCGGAATGATATTCTCACTAATCATGTAACAAATTTGGGCACAATAGCTTCATGTTTAAGCATTTCAACTTGGAACCTGTTGCAATGTGCATACGTAATTAAATACCTTCAAATCTCATTCAAAAAAAATATTTGAAACAGATTTTGACAAGATAATTGCAAAAAATAGTTTTCATTGTTATTTATTTATTTACTAAAATAGCTTGTGATTTAGCAATTTAAAAATTAAAATTGAATGCATTTTGAGAAAATCCAAGTTAATAAATACAATATTAAAAAGGTGAAAAAAATAAGGGTCAGTATCCAGAAATTGTTTCCCGTGCGGAAGCCAAAATACTAATGGTGTTTCCATGCTGGACCGCCAAGCACAGCCATTTATTGAACGATGCCAGTTGTCTTTCACCAGTGGTTGAAAGACCACTGGTGTTTAATTGGGTGTGTGACCCAATTAGGTTGAAAGACCAAAGGTTGAAAGTGGCCAGTTGTCTTTCACGCCTTCCACAAATGTCATTGATAATGAGGGACATTAATTGGCTGTAGACACCTGTTGTTTCGATGGCAATAGGCTCAAACATGTAGGACTGACTTAGGCCGGCGCATTTCAGCATAAGCGCGCGCACGCACACACGCACGCATGCACGCACGCACGCACGCACGCACACACACACACACACACACACACACACACACACACACACGATAAGTTGATACTTTTTTCCCTCCTGGAAGTCTGGGCCTCGACTTATACTTAGAAATAACCTATCGATGGTTTAAGACATTGAAGCTTGAATTTAAAAAAAATTGCAAAAGTGTGATATTTTCTGAAATAAAATGTAATTGTTAATTTAAAACACACCACAGAAATCATTGCCCAGAACGTTTGTCAACTGGGTGAGCAACATGCAACTTTCAAAATGACATAAACTGCACCAAAATGCTCAGTACACAGGTGCAGAAATCCCAGAAAACTGCAGAGTTCGGGGAGAAATAAAATATATTGTGTGTCCGGGATATGGATTGTTGTGTGAAATGGCTCACAAAGTAGTTCACAGATAAAACTAGAAGGGCACTCGGTGGAGCGCAAACCTCCGCCACGCAATACCTGATCCATGAGAACATATCAGGCCCATTACATTTTTGAAATATCATGCTATACAGTACTATGTCGTTTTTGGCCCTATCTCTCAATGGTGAAGAATCACTTAAAAAATTATCATATCCGGATCTGGATTCGGATCTACAATAAAATTGAATCAATTCGTTCTTGACACACACCCAACATGTCCACAACGTTTCATCCGAATACGTCACAACTTTTTGAGATAAAGTGCTATATACAGGGTGTCCCAAAAAAATATACAACTTTTCATCTGCAAAGAGGATGGTCATAACATATTTTTTAAAAAAGATATATGGCTGGATAGAAAGCTGAAAGGTTGAAGTTTATTGTACCAATGTCAAAATTGCCACCAAAATTTAAATTTTGGTATAGAATCGTCGTTTTCTTTTAGACCACATGTTCGACGTAGGCTCCATGTTGTCCGATCACTGCCTGCAAACGCGTTATCATGTTCTCCATCACTTTGGGAAACGTTTCCCGAGGAATGTTCTGGATTTCTCGGTGGATGTTTTTCTTCAGCTGATCAAGAGTCTGAGGCCTAGGGTTTCCAAAGATCCTGTCATTGAGATACCCCCACAAGAAGAAGTCTGGAGGAGTAAGGTCAGGGGAATACGGTGGCCAGTCAACGTCTTTGTAGAGGGAGATAAAGCAGCCCTCAAAATGTTGGTTGAGAAAACGCCTCGTTTCCCTGGCTGTATGGGGTGGTGCCCCATCCTGCTGGAACCACTGGGTTCTCATCTGGTTCAGGTTGTTTTTCCTACGGACCTGAGTACGTAGCTCAGGCAGATAGAATTCCTGAATCATTTCGCGATAGTTCCTCGGGTTTACCGTGCAAGTGCGACCCTGGTCATCTTCAAAGAGGTATGGACCAATTATCCCATACCAACCAACCGCCACCCACATGGTGACTTTGAGAACAGATCTAGGCACCAGTTCAGTTGATGCATTACCAGGATTTTCAGTTCCCCAGTACCGAAAGTTTTGCTTGTTTACCTCCCCGGACAAGTGAGCATGGCATTCGTCTGTCATGTGAAGTTTTTTGAGGAAGTCTGCATATTCCTCCAACTTTCCTGAGATCAATTTGCAAAGTCTAGTCGTTTGCGTTTCTGTTGATCAGTAAGCACCGTTTTCCGTTTGAATTTTGTATGGAAAGGCATGAATGTTTTGGCGAAGGATCCTCTGAACGGTGCTCTTATGAATGTTTGTCTCGGCAGAAAGTCGTCGAATCGATTTTTTTGGACTCTGAACGACCACCTGTCTCACCATTTCCATATTTTCTTCGCTACGACCTGTCCTCTTCCGACCACTGTGACCCTTGTGAAGGTCACAGATGGTTCCCACATTGGTAAACTTTGCGATGGTGCACTTTATAGTCCGAAAGTTTGGTGCAATGGCGCAAGTGGATACCGAAATGTCTCGAGTAAAGACGTTGCACATGTATGACACTTTTCGTCTGGTGCCAAAGTTCAACAATTTTCGTCCGTTGTTGTACGGTCAGTCTTGGCATTTTTCTGGCGCTTGCTTGGTATCAAAATAAACTTTAGGGTCTCTGCAACCAGAAATGAAGCATTAGTGACAAAATTACTGCTTTTTTAGGATCAAACGAAGCATTTTAAAAGTTGTATATTTTTTTGGGACACCCTATATTAGTTTAGCCCTTTCTCTCAATGCTGAAGAATCACTTAAAAAATTATCAGATCCAGATCCGGACTCGGATCTATACCAAAATTGAATCGATTCTTCCTTGTCACACACCCAGCATGTGCACCAAGTTTCGTCCGAATCCGTCTACATATTTTCGAGATATCTTTTTTTTTTTTCTTTTTTTTTTTTGTATACCTTGGTCGAGGCTCGTATGAGAGCTAACACACAACTCACAGCAAGGAGGCATGAGACAAGAGGGGCGGGAGTGGAAGGGACAAAACAGTGGGGAACAGACACATTAGGTGAACTGTGGAAGGGAGAGGGATGGGGATGGGACGGGGAACATGGCGAAGAGAAGATGGACATTTCGGGGACTTTCAGGAAGGAAAGCAGGAGAATTGAAGGAAGTGGGCTTGGGTGGATTATCGGGGGTAGAAAAGATCGAGGATTTGGATGGGGGAAGATAAGAGGTGGTGGTGAACAGCTGTTTTGAAAGCCTGGAGGGAAGAATGGGAAAGAATAGAGTGAGGAAGTTTATTCCAAAGGCGGGAAAAAAGAGGAATGAAAGAGTGAAGATGAGCAGTGATTCGTGATTTTGGTAGTTTTACCAGAAGGGGGTTGTTGGCGGACCTTGAGCGCCCTGTGGAAATGTGGTGGGGACAAATCGCAGAGAGAGCAGGGGGCAAGGCTGGAGAGGAGTCGGTAGAAGACAGAAAGACCACCGACCAACCTGCGGTGATTGAGTGAGAGGCCCAAAGACTCAGCTTCATTGCGGGAGATGCCGATGATCTTAAATGCCCTGGTTTCGACAGCGTGAAGCCGAGAAAGGTGGGAGGCAGGGGCACCAGCCCAGAGGGGAGAGCAGTACTCCATCAGGCTACGGACAAAAGCTTTGTAAGTGGTCAGGAGCTCAAGAGGGCCGAGGAAGGACTTAGCATGACGGAGGATTCCCAGTCGGCGACTGGCTTTTGAGGCGAGGTTGGAAATGTGACTTTCCCAGGAAAGGTCATGGCAGATAGTGAGACCTAGAAGCTTGAAAGAAAAGACTTCTTCCAGAGGATTGTTGAGAAAGTGGATGGGGGGGTTTTGTAAACGGTCCTTTCGAAGAGACATAGTGAGAGTGTGAGATTTGTCTGGATTGAAAGACATGTTCCACGTGTTGGACCAGTTTGTGATTTTATCCAGATCTGCAGTGAGCGAAGAAGCTGCTGCTTGCCGGTCTGAGGGATGACAGATGGTACAGCAGAGGGTGGAGTCGTCGGCAAAGAGAAATAGAGGATTTTCCAGAGAGTCCGAGAGATCATTGATGAAAACCAGAAAAAGAACAGGGCCCAGAACGCTACCTTGAGGAACTCCAGCCTGCACAGGAAGAGGGGATGAAAGAACTCCATTTAGGGCCACACGTTGACTGCGACAGGAGAGGAAGTCTGCGAGCCATGAGTGGAGATGGCCTTGAATACCATGGGAAGAGAGTTTGGTGAGTAGGGCAGGGTGCCAGACTGTGTCAAAAGCACGTGATATGTCCAGGGATACGGCTCGGATTTCCTGTCTGGCATTGAGGACCTCCATCCATTGATGGGAGAGCAGAAGCAGCATATCCAGGGTAGAGTGACCTGGTCTGAAACCAAATTGATGATTGGAAATCAAGCCATTGGAGAAGAGGAAGGATTTCATGTCTGAAGCGATGATGGATTCCATCACCTTGCTGATGATTGGGAGAAGGCTGATTGGTCTGTAGTTACAGGGATCTGTTTTTGCACCTTTTATGCAGGGCAGTGATGTTAGCAGATTTCCAAGCAGATGGCAGATGACCTTGGGCAAATGAGAGGGTGAATAGAACAGAGAGAGGGTGAGCAAGAGCAGAAGAGCAGGCTTTGAGGACACGTGGGCTGATGCCGTCTGGACCGGTTGCAGAATCTGACTCGAGGTTTGAAAGCAAGCTCTCCACCTTGTCAGGAGAAAAGGATACAGAGTCCAGGGACAGTTGGGTGCGACTGGGTAAAGTGGGTAGAGATAGTGATGGGTTTAGGACACAAGATTTAGCTGCAAACACCGAGTTTAGACATTCAGCTTTATCACGTGTGGAATCAGCAGTGCGGCCATTTGAGGTAAGGGAGGGGATGGAGGGGGAACATACACCAGAAACAGATTTGATTAAACGCCACCAGGATTTTGAGGAGAGAGAGAGGTTTGAGAGTTCAGACTTGAGATGAGAAAGATGTTGTTTTCTGGCTCTCCTGAGGGTAGATACACACTTGTTCCGAGCTTTGTGGAAAGAACTGAGATTGCCCTCAGTTGGGTTTGCTTTCCATGAGGCAAAGGCAAGTTGTTTCACGACAACTGCCTCGCCACATGCTTCAGTAAACCAAGGGTGGGAGGAAGGGTAAGACAACTGAACACGAGAGGGGATAAATCTGTGCATGAGGGAGAGCAAGTTTCTTTGAAAGAATTCCCAGGATGAGTTGATGTTTGAGTAAGTAGTGATAGGAGACCAGTCTGTAAGTTTGATGGCTGCTCGGAGACCCTGCCAGTCGGCTTGAGTGAAATGCCAGACTCGACGGCGGTGAGGTGGTTCTCTGATAACAGCCAGAGAGATGTCCACTTTGACAAGGACGTGGTCAGAAGAACCAATTGGAGCGAAGGAAGAGCAGCAGATATTGTCAGGGAAATTTGTCAAAATCAGATCCAGAAGAGATGGAGTACCATTGGTTGAGATCCGGGTCGGGAAGTTGACCGATTGAGTCAGTCCCAATGAGTCGCAGAAAGCTTTTGCTGAGGTGCCATGGCAGGTGAGAGAGGTACCCACACCTAGCCAACTGGCGTGATGACAATTGAAGTCACCACATAAGAGGAAGAGAGAGTTTGGATGAGAAGATAGAAGATGGTCCATGTTTTCGGATAGTGAGGTGTAGATGGAGTCATCACTGTTCGGTGGACGGTACAGTACACATATAAACATGAGGTGGGAGTGGAGGGGAAGCCGAAGCCAGAGGTATTCCTGGGGGTGTGGGGGAGTGAGAGCAGTGCATGGAGAGTGAGGAATAGAGTCTTTGATGAAGAGAGCAACACCTCCACCAGGACGAGGCTCAGGTCTGTCATACCGAAAGAGGGAGTAACCAGGGAGAGATACTTGGGAGTCAGACACGTCTTGGGAGAGGAAAGTTTCTGTTAGGCAGATAATGTCTGGTTTGTCAGTGGCAACCTGTATGGAAAGATCTGAAAGGTTTGAGCGAAGGCCCCGGATATTTGAGGTCCACACTTTTAATGAAGAGGAAGGGGAGGAGGCTTTGGGTGCAGGAGGTGGAGGGGGAGGGTAGGAAAAGGGATGAGGGGGGCAGGTAAGGAGGGTTGCTGAAGGAGTGTGGGGTATTGTAGAATAGCGAGGGGAGGGGGCCGAATGAGGAGGAGAACCTGTCAAAGGGCGGAGGAGCTCCTTGTGAGCCAACGGCCATCCATATCTAGTGCCCAACTGTGTCTGTGGACGTCCTCCTGCAGTTGGGTTACTTCTTATTAGGAGGTTGGTGGCAGGATTTGCACTCCGGCCACCGTAAAACGCTTCATTCCGCAAAACGCAAAAACGCAAAAAAATCTGAAAACCCACTCCGTGGGAGTACCTCCTGTGCAGCTTCCCTTCGCAGGGCAGCTCACCGGATGATGGGATTGGGGCAAAGCCTTCGGGACCCCCAATCTTTGATGAAAGGAGAGAAACCACGGGGTAACATCCCTGGGTCAGATTGCGGGAGAGTGTGTCGGAGTGGTGCTGAGGTGTCGTCCACCAGACGGCGGTCTCCTTGGGTTAACCTGAGGCGGTCCCTTCGGGTGGGTGCCTGGAATGTCCTATCCCTAAGAGAGGATGATCACCTGTCTCTGTTATCATCTGAGCTCAAGCGTTTGGACATCGGGATTGCAGCTCTCTCTGAGGTTCGGAGACCGGATTGCGGCGAGATAATGGTGGGTGGTTACACCTACTATTGGTCTGGTCGCTCTGATGGTTACCATACCCAAGGAGTTGCTGTAGCTGTGTCCAATAAGCTGACCCCAATGATAATTGAGGTAACACCGGTCAACGAGCGTATTATGAGATTAAGGATTCGTCACTCCTTAGGTGTCATTTCCCTGGTCTCTATTTATGCTCCGACTGAGGCGAGTGATCTCACCGTGAAGGATGCATTCTACGCCACACTCGAGTCTGTGGTTGATCAGTGCCCCAGACGAGATACACTTCTAGTCTTGGGGGATTTCAATGCATCGACTGGAACTGATAGGGATGGTTATGAGGTGTGTGTTGGTCCCCATGGGTCAGGAACTATGAACCAGAATAGCACTAAGTTCCTTGACTTTGCAAGAAGTCATGGACTTAGGGTGGCTGGTTCATGGTTTCAGCGCCCGCAAGCTCATCGCTGGACTTGGTATTCCAACGCTGGCGGTGTGGCAAAGGAGATTGACCATGTCCTCATTGACGGTCGTTGGAGGATGATCCAGAACTGCAGGGTCTACCGGAGTGCTCAGTTCCTCAATACTGACCACAGGCTTGTTGTAGCAACTCTAAAGCTGCACCTTAAATCCTGGAGAATGGTACCATCCCAGCCTAGGCTGGATGTTGCCAAGCTCAGGGATGAGAGAGTAGCTGAGGAGTTTGCGAACAGGCTGAGTGGACACTTGGCGGGTCTGGGTGCTTTGGGGGGTCCTGAAGAGTTGTGGAGCACCTTCAAGACCACCATCCTTGATGTTGCCGGTGGATGCCTTGGAGTTCACCGCAGGGCAAAGAAGAATTTTGTCTCTCAAGGGACACTGGATACCATTGACCAGAGTCGCAGGGCCAGGCTGAATGGCAGAGCTGAGCTGTTCAGGGAGCTGAGACGTAAAACTGTACGTGCACTGAGGGTGGACAAGGAGGCCTATGTGCGAGGAATCTGTGAGGGGGTAGAGCATCACCTGTGGACAGGTGATTCTCGTCCCGCTTACAGGGGAATTCGCGCATTACGTTCATCCAAGCCCATCCCTCGGAGCACTGCAGTTCGAGCAGAGAGTGGTAGGCTCTTGACAGAGGAGTCTGAAGTGAAGGCCCGCTGGGCCGGTTACTTTGAGCGGTTGTACCAGGCTGATCCCCCAGCTGTCGAGTTGGACGTCAAGGGTGTTACAATCCCTGTTGCTGACCCTCGAATCAACTGTGGTCCACCATCGCTTGTGGAAACACGGGCTGCGGTGAACCGGTTGAAACGGGGCAAAGCTCCAGGGATCTGTGGCATCCATGCTGAACTTCTCAAGGCTGGTGGAAATGCTGCACTCGCGTCGTTGCATGCAGTTTTGTGCTCTGCCTGGAACACAGGCATCATCCCAACTGACTGGAAGAGGGGCCTTGTTGTCCCTCTCTGGAAAGGGAAGGGTGATCGCCAAGACTGCAACAACTACCGAGGGGTGACGCTGCTCTCAGTGCCGGGCAAGGTCTTTGCTCGGATAATTCTTGATAGGGTTCGCCACCATCTGCTTGAGCACCAGCGTCCAGAGCAGTCAGGCTTTACACCAAAGAGGTCAACGATTGACCGTATCCTTGCTCTTCGTGTCCTCACTGAACGCAGACGAGAGTTTCGGCAGGGGCTGCTTGCAGCCTATGTTGATCTCTGTAAAGCGTTCGATTCAGTGAATCGGGATGTCCTCTGGAGGATTCTTGGTCTTCGTGGGGTGCCACCGAAACTGATCGATCTGATGTCTGAACTCTACTCTGGTACTGAGAGTGCTGTGAAGTGTGGTGGTACCGCCTCTGACTTATTTCCAGTTGTTACTGGAGTTCGTCAGGGATGTGTACTTGCCCCCACACTTCTCAGCACTTGTATGGACTGGATTTTTGGGAGGATGTCGGAGAGATCAAGTTGCGGTGCATCGTTTGGCAATGTCAAGATCTCGGACCTTGATTTTGCAGATGATGCAGTCATCTTTGCGGAGACTTTAGACATCCTCTTGGGGGCCCTCGAGGTGCTGAATGAGGAGTCGGAGCCGTTGGGATTACGGATTTCTTGGGTCAAAACAAAGATCCAGGCTTTCGGTGACATCTTGGATGCTGCTGTCCTGTCTGTGTCTGTTTGTGGTGAGGATGTTGAGGTCGTGGATAGATTCACTTACCTTGGCAGTGATATTCATGTCTCCGCAGGTTGTGAGCCGGAGGTCAATAGACGTCTGGGTCGGGCCTGGGGAGTCATGGATTCACTGGATCATGGGGTGTGGCGCTGCCGGTACCTGTGCGGTAGGACGAAAGTCCGAGTCTTCAGGTCCTTGGTACTTCCAGTCTTGCTCTATGGGTGCGAGACTTGGACTTTGACCAAGGATCTGAGACGGAGACTTAATTCCTTTGGTACCAGGTCTCTTCGGAGAATCCTTGGCTATCGCTGGTCGGATTTTGTGTCCAACGAGCGGTTGCTGAGAGAGACTCGGATGAGATTTGTTACCTGCATAGTCCGTGAGCGTCAGCTGCGGCTGTATGGACATGTGGCTCGTTTTCCTGATGCTGATCCTGCTCACCAGATTCTCTCAGCGAGGGAGTCTCATGAGTGGAGGAGGCCAGTGGGCCGACCACGTGCCTCATGGTTGCAGCAGGTTGACCATCATCTCAAGGAGATGGGGATGGGCCTGGCATCTGCCTGGGGGATGGCCAGACGGAGGCCCCTGGAGTACCGGCGGAAAGTGGACGCAGCGACGCGCTGTTCTGGCACATGCTCCCATACCTGACCTGACCTGAGCGAAGGCCCCGGATATTTGAGGTCCACACTTTTAATGAAGAGGAAGGGGAGGAGGCTTTGGGTGCAGGAGGTTGAGGGGGGGTAGGAAAAGGGATGAGGGGGGCAGGTAAGGAGGGTTGCTGAAGGAGTGTGGGGTATTGTAGAATAGCGAGGGGAGGGGGCCGAATGAGGAGGAGAAAAGGCTCTGTGGTGCTGGGGGAGAGGGGGGACAAGAGAGAAGGAAGAAGGCAGTTGAGGATTTGAGGAGGTGGAGTGAAGAGATGGAGGTGAGAGGGCAGTGGAGGGAGGTAGGTTGATGGATGAGAGGGGGGAAACTTTGACAAGGAAGAGTGAGGGGGATGAAAGGTGGGAGAAAGGTGAGGGGGGAATTTTTGAGAGAGGTGAGGGGAGGCTTGGAGGGAGAAGAGTGGGATGGTTGCTTTGAGAGTGAGAGTGAGGGGTGAGGGGGTGAGTTGGCACTGAAGTTGGAAAAAAAAGAATGGTTGATGGAAAGCGAGCATCCATGGCAAACTGTGGTTTTTAAAAGTTTTAGGTCAGAGATGCGATTTAACACAATTCTTGATGGATGCAATGAAGGCGAATTCAGAGCATGGAGAGAAGAAGCGCTATAATAGTTGGATTTTTTTAGGCAATGAATGAAGGAGAGGTCGAAATGAGAGCAGTCTGTTAAAATAGCAGAAGAGTAGTGCATTGTGAAACAGTAAAGAGTACCACATGTGTGAGAGAGGAAGATGAAGCATTATAAGATCGTTTTTGTTGTTAAAAATAATGTATGAGAGAGTTCAACAGATTAGGTCATGGAAGTGTAAAAAAAAAAAAAATCGAGGAAGAAGACGAGGAGGAAGTTAAGAGGAAGAAGAAGAAGCAGAATCGGGAGAAGGTGAGCGTGTTGTTGTTGTTGGGTATATATATATATATTTGTTGTTGTTAATATTAATGTATGAGAGAGTTCAACAGATTAGGTCATGGAAGTGTAAAAAAATAAAAAAAAAATTTAAAAATCGAGGAAGAAGACGAGGAGGAAGTTAAGAGGAAGAATAAGAATCGGGAGAAGGTGAGCGTGTTGTTGTTGTTGTAGGGAATTTTTTTTTTTTTTTTTTTGAGATAAGAAAGATTAGTTGGGAGAATAGGGGATGTTTGGAAAGTGGGGAGGATCAAAATTGAAGGTAATGGGGAGGAATAACAAACAAACAAACAAAAAAAAACAAAAAACGATCGAACACCGAGTGGAACCGGTAGGCCTCAAGCCTAGGCCTAGGCCTCAAGCATCAGGTAAGAACGTCGACAAAAATACTCACAAAATAGCACGATTTTGAAACAAAACCGAACTAGCAACACACAGTAACATGTAGGTGAGAAAATTAAACAGTTAAAACAAGACAAATAACAACCGGAAACTTAGCTTTGAGAACGTCAGCAGGGAGCCCCGAAGGAGACCTCTCGCTGCTCCAAAACCGGAAGCGGAAGGAGGACACAAATCTTGCACACAAATAGACAAACAAACAAACAGACAGACAGAAAGGGGTGAAAACATAACCTCCTTCACCTTCGGTGGTGGAGATAATAATCAAATAAATTTTGACCACCTCTCCTGTATTCTTATTAGCTGCCAAATACAAGTACAGTGGAGCTTTCCCTCCGCTTCACCCTGCAGCAAGCATTGGATAGTTTCCATTCACTGCATGTCATTGATAGGGGGGGGGGCACTCAAAAATTATAACACATGGGGGGAACTTTTTCTTTGCTGCTGTGGGAAGGATTCAGTTTTTCCAAGAACTAAATGCACAAATAATGATGGAAATCGTGCATTTGTATCATTGATACGACACAGCAGACCATCTTCTGTCTAAAAGCGGCAGAGATGGGGCAAGAAACGCTCCTTGACGACGGTGAAGTATGAACCTCTTGGTTCATCACACCATGATTTGTCATGACATTTCACCACTTGAAGGATGTATTGGCTGTGTCTGTCTGTCTGTCTGTCTCTTTCATGCTTGGAATGCCAACAACAATCCATGTTGGAAGCCATTGGGTTGCTGCTTCATTTCAGCTCATATTTTTGCAATTATGAGCTGAATGGCTTTTTTAGACGTTTCTCGGTGAGCTTTCCCATAAGCATGAATGAGATTCTGGTACAGCTTTTCTCTAGCAGCCATGGCTTTGTTGAAAGATCTCATTGCAAACTATTGACTGAAGAAAAAGTGACGTCACTTCCCTGAGAAGATGTTATTTACAAGGATTTACAAGGAATTAAGGCGCAGAGAGGAGGCCATTCAGCCCATCATGCCTGCGCCACACCAATACCAGATTGAATCAATCTGTCGATACCCCTTTCCTTCATGTGCAGCCTTTTGGCTGCTCCACTGGTACTCATTTCGCCGACCTCAGAAGGACGACATGCTGAGTCAACCCCCTGGTGTTCATTCAGTGGCCAATGAGGCTTGAACTCAGGACGCAAGGATCCCAAGCCACCACCCTAACCACGAAGCCAACGCCAGGTTATATTTTCTATATTCACATCCTTTAAATTGTACGATTTTATTACCTCCGTCACCAAAGGTGAAGGAGGTTATGTTTTCACCCCTCTCTGTCTGTTTGTTACTTGAAAAAAAATAGAAGATTTTTCAAGTATATTGGTCAGTCGATTTTGTTATTCAGTATGTCTGTCTGTTTATCACCTATAGGTCACAATTTAAAACCGATCTTCATGAAACTTCACCACATGGTAGAGATTGTCATAAACAAGAAGCTTATTGTTTTTGAGGTCAAAAGGTCAAAAGGTCAACATAGGCCAAAGTTCAACAAAATTATCAAAATTATAAAATCCTCAATTTTCATCGGATTGACTTGAAATTTGAAGAGGATATGCATTTCAGGTAACTGAATTCAACCACCAATTATGTTTGAAGTCAACATAGGCCGAATTTCTAAAATTGTCAATTTTCATCCGATTGACTTGAAATTTGAACAGGAGTTGCATATTTGGTCATTGAATTCAACCACCAATAATTATTTTTGAGGTCAAATTTGTTTTTTGGATTTTGCAAGTATCGTGCTCTGTACGACGTCTTCTTCTTGTATGTTTGTTTGTCTGTGTGCAGTATATCTCAAAATGTTGTGGACGGATCCGGATTAAATTTGGTGGGCAGGTGGGGTGTGTGACAAGGACGAACTCATTATATTTTGGTGAAGATCTGGATCCGGATCAGACTACTAGAATTTTTGAAGTGATTCTTCACCATTGAGAAATAGGGCCAAAAATGATAATAACATGATACTGTATCTCAAAAAGTTGTGGACGGATTCAGATGAAACTTGGTGGATATATTGGGTATGTGGCAAGAAGGAAGAATCGATTCAATTTTGGTGAAGATCCAAATCCAGACCTGGATCTGATAATTTTTTCAGTGATTCTTCACCATTGAGAGATATGGCTAAACTGATAAAGAGCATGATTTCTCAAAAGGTTGCGGCCGGATTTGGATGAGACTTGGTGGACAAGTTGGGTGTGTGACCACAACAAATTGATTCGATTTTGGTGAAGATCCGAATCCGGATCTGGATACGAGAATTATTTGATTTTTAAAGTGATTCTTCACTATTGAGAGATTGTGTCAAAAACGATATAGTACTGTATAGCATGATATTTCAAAAATGTATTGGGCCTGATATATTCTCGTGGATCAGGCATTATGTGGTCGTGGTATGCGCTCGACAGAGTGCCTTTCTAGTTAAAACATGTTTTTATATCGCCAATGTCTGTACAATATAATATGTTATAAAATAATAACAAAATATAAATTGCAAAAGTCCAAAATTTATATTGTTGGTGCAGTTTTGATGACTAGTCCATCAATGCCTTTTCAAGACACTAAATCTCATTCACAATTGAACATATTTAGAAATTATTACATCACTCTGAGCAATTAGACCGATGACCTTATAACATGGATTCCAAGTGCTGCCTGGTCTTATTGGTGGTATACTGCACCGCCTTTTCTTTTTCAAATATCGTTCATAGTAACTGAAAAATATCAATGGGTAAATAGCATCCTGGGATTAAGGTATGAAATCAAGGTGTGGGGGGAGGGGGTGTCTCCATTGAGCGTTATGTAGTATTTTAGGGGGTGTCTGTTGAAGTGTTACAGAGTGTTACAGGGGAGTAGGGTGTCAGATTTGGGCAAAAAATGCATTACATAATTTTTTAATGGTCCCTAGCAAAATCTACTCACTCAAAAAAAATTATAACGCATCTATCAGAGAAGTAGTGACTGTAGTAGATGAATATCACAGGTATTTCATGCAAGTTGTAAACCACAGACCTGGCAATAACAGCTGAATATTTTTGCACATCTTTAGTGATGTAACACCATGCATGACCTCCACACAGAGCAACCAATCTTACACTGGTTCTGTAGCTCAATGTGTGATGCATCCATTCCTAAGTATGGACAACAGCCTAAAAAGATCTTGAAATGCTGCCGCCAAGTTACCAAAATAATTAGGCATGGTCTAGTTGTTTCTGCTCTCACTGATCAAGGATCTGTAGTTTACACTGAAGTTAAAATACAATCTGAACTGGCCAATTTAAAGACAATGGTCTTATCCTCAATGTACTGCTGAACAATCACCAGAACCAATCTGCTGAGGTGATGGTCTTATCCTCGATGTACCATTGAACAATTCTTAATCAAGAGCAAGAACCAATAGCACAGGTAGTTGATAATTTCAGTGTGATGTAATTCCACATCAGGTATGTCAGCTGTTTGCAATTATTTAGGAAAACGATCAGATGCAAGACTTGATTTGTCAAGCGTAAAATCATTTGAAACAGTTTTAGATGTTACTAGATGACCCGTGAACCCGCTGGGTTCCCGTTGTGATGGCGGTTGATGAAAAAAATCATTTCAGGAAAAACTAGCATCCATTGAAGACAAAGTCTTTGATATCCCCCACCACAGTAAATGAGGATTAACAAAGTTATATTCCCTAAGTGTGTGCAATATGTATGTGAAGTTTCCCCTTGATCTGACCAGCCGTTCTGGAGAAGATGTTTGAAGGTTTTCGGGTAAATTCAATATGGCCACCAAACCATGTGACCTATCAATTAGAAATTAACAAACTTCTGAAAGGATGTCTTGGGGAAAGTGTATGTGAAATTTTGCCTCAATCTGTCCAGCCGTTCTGGAAAAGAAGATTTTTAAAATGTATTAATTTTCAATCCAAGATGGCTGACCAACCATGTGACCTATGACATCATAAATTTACATTCTGCCTCCAATCCTCCAGTGGAATACGTGTGTGAAGTTTCGTGTTAATCGGATGGTGTGTTTTTCTATCCAAGATGGCTGCCAAACCACGTGACTTGTGACGTCATAATTTTTACTATGTATGCAGACATGATGGAAGATGATAGTTGCAAATTTTCGCTTTGTTAGGTTATGTGATTCCAGAGAAAACATTATTTAATATTTTTCTTGAATCCAACATAGCTACCAAACGATGTGACCTATCAATTAGAAAATATCAAAAGGCACCAGTTCACCACTTGCTTGATATGTGTACCAAATTTCGTAAATATATCTTGAGGGGATTTGTAGTTAAGCTCCGGAAACGAAATGTGACGGACGGACGGATGGAACCCATTTCTATATCCCCCTCCAACCAACGAAGTTCGCGGGGGATAAAAAAAAAACAAGATAGCTCCAGCGAACTATACCGCTGAGGTTGTTTGCATTGATCAAATACTCCCAAAGAGTACTTGACTGAATCGTTAATTGATTTTTAAAATAATTTTTTTGTTGCCTGATTTGAACGAAACTTGAGATTGCACACCTCAGGAGAATGGTGAGTAAGGTGGCCCTGAAATATTTGCGCTATTGTGTACCGTTTTGGCTGTATTTCGGGAACATACATACATACAAGATGAGAGTTTTAGTAATATATAGATAACAGTGCGTTTAACAAAATGAAACCATTAATTATTTTTGTACGCTCTATTATTCATTTTGCCATCTCCTCTTAAATGGCGGTCTACCAGCGAATGGTGCGGATGTAGTGACGTCATGGAAAATATCAATAGGACAAACAAAACGATGAAGGACCTTATTGTTGTGTTGTGTTCCAGTCAAATACAAATTACTAAACATGTGGAGGTCTGTCCAACAAGAATAAAATAATTTTGACCCAAACCATATTTAATCGACCCAGTACTCCAGTGGTCATGTCTTACAGTGTGCTGGACATGTAGCTGCTCACCACAGAGATGTCTCTGGTCATCATGGAAATTTAAATAGCACCTTGCAGACATCCATGAGCAATGACACACAGTCAACTGATCAGTTGTCCAATCTCAGCTTAGCTGAGGGATTATTTGTCCAATCTCAGCTTAGCTGAGGGAGTGTTTTGATCAATGGGATATGCAATAGCCGACGTGACAGTGGATTTATGGTGAATCTGGAATATGTTCAAAACGTGCAACATTTCTACAAAATACAGCCTTGAAGAAAACATGAACCTCACAGTTCATCAGACTTATGCATAAATCATCATAGTAATAATAAATCCTACAATCGGTACATTTCTGCTGTATTCTGCCACATTCCATCATTATGAATTCAATTAGAATAGCATTTTCATGAACGCAGATGTTGTATACATTGCAAAATCAACAGAAAACTATTGTGGAAGAATAGCTTCCCCATTGTTATAGCTTGGACTTTAAATAAAGAATAAAATAAGACAAGGTGCCTCCTTACACTATTCAAACATTAAAAAGAGAGAGAAAAAGAAAAGCAAATCACAATTAAGGAAATTAATCCATTAATTATGGATTCACACGGCGGTTGGGTGATGAGGGTTGGGGGGGGGGGACAAAAAATAAATATATAAATTAAGAAAATGGAGAAGAGAGGATGTCAGTTAAGAGGAAAGAGAATATGGATGTTGGAGGAGTGGAGAGAGAGAAGGGAAAGATGATTGAGATGGATAGGAGTGAAGCGGGAGAGGGAAGAGATATGTATGGAACATTGAGGGTGGGGTGGTGAGGGGTGAGGTGGCAGTGATCAAAAAATTTGCTTGATTCACAAAAGTAAAAAAGCAAAACAAATGGCTCACCCACAAGTTCATAACAATGAAGTTCCTGAGAAACAAACTGTGCTTTCCCACAGAATATAAGTTTTGGGCAAATGGGTTCCAAAGATTAGTTCCCATTTAACTACCAATGAGAAACAGCAGATCAGTTTAAAACATATGATTAAAGACTGCCATTCACACTAATGGTCAATGGTCTTGAAACATTAGTTTACTGCACCAAACTCATTTTGGCCCCGGATGTGGGATATCCTGATTTGTTTCTCAAGAGTTCACCGATACAGCCTCCACTTAAGAGTAACACGGAAGGTAGGTCTGGGTATTTAGGATAAAAGAAGACCTTCAGGCCTCACCTGCAAAACAAAAGTGCCCAAAACAATAAAGCAGAAGATAGGATTGCGATGGACACCATCAAAAACATTACGCTCTCCATGTATTTTTCGTGCATTGATCTCATTGAAAAGCTGCATCATGACAAAAGTGTTGAACACCACAGTGTAGTGCTCCGTAGGTGCCGCATGCAATGGGGCATTTCGCCCACTGTCAATGCTCATAATCTTTTCACCTGGGGATGCAAAACAAATTGTTACAAAATGTTGGGAGTGCAAGCATAAAATAGTATGATACTTGTCATAAACAAAATAAAGGTGTCTCATGTCACCTCTGGAAAATTTCTGGTCAAATTGGACCATAATAATCCAATTGCTTTCCTTTCATGGTCCACCACAACACTTCTCACCCCCTATTGTCTCCCAAACTACCCCACTACCCAATTTTAATCATAGATTTTATACAATATTATGTCCCCCCCTCCACATCACCTAATAAAATAATGCATACAATTATAATGTATATTAATGCCTTTTTCACTGCTGGATCAATCTCTCTGCAGTTTGGCTGGTCCAGAGCAAACAGTGTCGATCCATGCATTGTAAAGTGTCAGATAGAGATCACAGAAATGTGGATAAGTTAGAATTTAAACAAGTTTCTTCCCTTCACGTCATAGTCCAAAATTCGAATGTGCACTAGAGATTCTCTTTCCCCAGATGGAGCAACTGCAATCGAGTTAAATTGGTATTTGTATATGACCATACAACAAGGAATTTTAATAATGTTGGGAAAACTAGCATGTAACACCAGTCACTTCACTGACAGGTTTAATCAAAAGATAGCACATGCTGCACTTCACAAACATATGGCGTGTCCATCTGCGAGTCTCAACGAGGATGGAAAATGAAGTAAAACACGTGAAGAAAAGGATCTTTATAAATGTAGTCGTCATCAAAGTCATATCTGTGGTTGTTGTTTTTGTGCTCCATTAGGTCAGGTCAGTTATGGGAGCATGCGCCAGAGCAGCGCGTCACTGCGTCCACTTTCTGCCGGTACTCTGGGGGCCTCCGTTTGGCCATCCCCCAACCATATGGCTGGCCCATCCCCATCTCCTTGAGATGCCGATCAACCAACGTGGTCAGACCATTGGCCTCCTCCACTCATGAGGCTCCCTTGCTGAGAGAATCTGGTGAACAGGATCAGTGTGAGGAAAACGAGCCACATGTCCATACAACAGCAGCTGAGGCTCATGAACTATACAGGAAACAAATCTCATTTGAGTCTCTCTCAGCAACTGCTCAATGGACACAAAGTCTGATCAGTCATAGCCAAGGATTCTCCGAAGAGACATGGTACCGAAGGTGTTAAGTTTCCATCTCAGATCATTGGTAAGACTCCAAGTTCCACGTCTGTAGAGCAAGAATAGAAGGACCAATGATTTAAAGACTCAGACTTTCGCCCTGCATAGGTACCGAGAGCACCGCACCCCATGATCCATTGAATCCATGACTTCCCCATGCCCGACCCAGACGTCTATCTACCTCTGGCTCACAATATGCGGAGACATGAATATCACTGCCGAAGTAAGTGAATCTCTCTGTGACCTCAACATTCTCACCACAAACAGGTACAGACTAGATAGCAGCATCCAAGAAGTCATCGTAAACCTGGATCTTAGTTTTGACCCAGGAAACCCGTAATCCCAGCAGCTCTGACTCAAAAATTCGGTGCCCCGATGCCCCCCCTCCCCCTATAAGGATATTCAGCGTCTCCACAAAGATGACTGCATCATCCGTGACATCAAGGCCAGAGATGTTAAAGGCCCGGTCACACCTTGACGTTTTAGCCAGCGATGGCAACGTATTAAAATGTATCTAAAACGCTGGTTTGGGTTGAACTTTTGATGTTTTTTTTTTAAAGATTCGGACGTATTCATAGCGACTTGGTCTTATGTATAACGCATTGGTAATGGACACAGAACGTTTCGTTGTGTTATAGATAACTTATACCAACGAATGCTGAACCTGTTGTTGGCCTACACAACCGATGCCCAACGATAGTCTAACTTCGGCATAGCGCGTTGCACGCATCGCCGACGATGTCGTGACGTAGCCTATTAAAAGGCTGACGCACAACGATTCGAATCATAACTGCCGTAGAAATGGAAGTGACAACATCGCGGTCACACCTTGGCCATCTTGCCAGCGTATGCCGACCTAAGAAAAATGTGTCTAAAACGTTGGGGCACATCAAATACGGTATGAGTAAGTTTGGTATTCGTGAGTACAACGCTAAAGTACGCTATCATACGTCGTAGTAAGTAGAGTACGTCAAGAAATTTTAAACATGTTCAAAATTTTACGACGTACTCGGCGTATGACACACGTTCCGCATGCGATGGGGATACGTTTTACACACGATATGCGGACGCTTACACACGTCCACAAACGCTACTTATAAGCTACTCATAAGTCGAAACACGTCGCGGTAATGTCTTTTTTACGCGAAACTTATTTCTAACTTATGTTTGACGTGCTTTGAACCAATTCTTTACGTAGTCCCAACACACATCGACGTATGTAGACGTATTCCAATGACGTCTTCCGGTCGACAAAAAAAAAAAATGAATGTGTTTCTAGCTTACAACTGCCATATAAAGACGTGTTCCCAGCGGTTTTGGGAATTGGTATATAAAAATGCTGCTCATAAAAGGGGAACCCAACAGTGTTTTCGAGTTCCTTTTTGAGTCGATGTCCATGTCAGCAGTAACAGTATCAGTATCAGTATCAGTATTAGTATTAGTAGTAGTTTGTTCATGTTGGCAGTAGTAGGTGAGTGTGAGGGGGAGGGTGTGGGTTATGATGGATCGTCCTTGCGTCCGTGTGTCCACGGGTAGGTTCATAGGCTGCCACTCAACGATTTAAATGGCTGCATCTCCACTATTGAAAGTAGACGCTTGCGCTCAACAATTAGATTTTTTTACACTCAACGACTTTTAAACGGTACCACTCTGCTATTTTCATTGTTTACAATGAACGATTTAAATTGCTGTCACTCGCCTTTGTTTTTTGACGCTGGGGTTTGGAAATTTGAAACGTTTCTTCTGAACGTGTTAAAACGCTCAAACTCGACTATTTTAAATAGACGCTGCCGATGGACAATTGGAATCATAGCCAAGCTAGACATCGAAGTGTGAACATCCTCGTCATGCCGAAGAAAAGTTTGAAGAATGCTGCAAATAAGTGTCCTGGCCGTGGCCGTGGACGCTGACGCAAGGACGATCCATTATACCGACGTCTTTCAGCCTATGAGTAACTTAAAAGTAACGTCTGTCGATGTGTGGCAACGATCGCGTAACGTGCCAACAACACGTTAATCGTAGGTTAGAAATAAGTTTCGGGTACGCTAAACATTACCTCGGCGTGTCTCAACTTATGATTAACTTACAAGTAGCATGTGTTGACGTCTGTCAACGATCGCAGACCGTGCATACAACTTGTGGCCAGCGTAGCGGAACGTGTGAGTCATACGCCGGCATACGTCGTGAAATTTCAAGCATGAAAAAATTTGAGGACAACCGAAAAGTACAACGTTTAAAGCCAACGTACAACGACGTATGGCAGTGTTTTTCAGCGTGCTCTCAATGTTATCAAAACTTACCCATAACGTATTCAACGTGTGCCAGCGTTTTAGAAAAAAAAAAAAAAAAATCGGCATACGTTGGCTAAAACGTCAAGGTGTGACCGGGCCTTAACATTCCCAAATGATGAACTGCAGCTTGATCTCTCCAACATGCTCCCCAGAATCCAGTCAATACAAGTGCTGAAAAGTGTGGGGGCCAGTACATACCCCTGACAAACTCCAGTAACAACTGGAAATAAGTCAGAGATGGAACCACCACACCTCACAGCACTCTCAGTACCAGAGTATAGTTCAGAAATCAGACTGATCAGTTTTACTGGTATCCCTCGAAGACCGAGAATCCTCGTCCGGGCATCCCAATTCCCTGAATAAAACGCTTTGCAGAGATCAACATTTACAGTAGGCTGTGAGCAGCCCCTGCCAAAACTCTCGTCTGCATTCGGTGAGAACACGAAGAGCAAGGATGTGATCAATCGTTGACCTTTTTAATGTAAAGATGTCAACGATTGACCATATGTTCTGGGTGCTCGTGCTCAAGCAGATGATTATGAACCCTATCAAGAACTATCCGAGCAAAGACGTTGCCCGGAACTGAGAGCAGCGACACCCCTCGGTAGTTGTTGCAGTCGTGGCAATAATGCCTGGCACTGAGAACCATAACCCTTCCATTTCCAGAGAGGGACAACAAGGCCCCTCTTTCCAGACAGTTCGGATGATGCCTGTGCTCCAAACAGAACACAGACCTCCATACAGTGACATGAGTACAGCATTTCCACCAGCCTGGACAAGTTCAGCATGGATGTCATAGATCCCAGGAGCTTTACTTCCTTTCAACTCGTTCGCCACAGCCTGTGTTTCTCCAAATGAAGGTGGTTCACAGTTGATTGAAGGATCAGCAATAGGAACATTTACATCCCTGGCATCCAACTCGACAGCTGGTGGATCAGCCTGGTACAGCACTCAAAGTAACCAGCCCAGCGGGCCTTCACTTCAGACTCCTCTGTCAAGAGCCCACAACCCTCTGCTTTAACTGCAGTACACTGAGGGAAGGGTTTGGAAGAACACGATGCACAAATGCCTCTGTAAGCAGGACGAGAATCACTTGACCACAGGTGATGCTCTCCACCTTCACAGATTCCTCCCACATAAGCCTCCTTGTCCGTCCTCAGCGCACATAGAGTTTTACGCCTCAACTCCTTGAACAGTTCAGCTCTGCCATGGAGCCTGGCCCTGCGACTTTGTCTCCCAAGGGACACTGGATACCATTGACCAAAGTTCTTCTTCCCCTGACGGGGGGCGAGGGGGGGGGGTTCCAAGATATCCACCGGCAACATCAAGGATGGTTGTCTTGAAGGCACTCCACAACTCTTCTGCATTTCCCAAAACATCCAGACCCTCCCCCCCTCCAAATTCCCACTCGGCCTGTTTGCAATCTCCTCAGCTACCCTCTCATCCTTGAGCTTGCCAACACCCAGCCAAGGCTGGGATGGCACCATTCGCCTGGATTTAAGCTGCAACTTCAGAGTTGGTACAACAAGCCTGTGGTTGGTGTTGAGGAACTGAGCACTCCGGTGGACCCTGCAGTTATGAATCATCTTCCAGGGACCATGAACAAGAACATGGTCAATCTCCTTTGCCACACCACCAACGTTGGAATCCCAAGTCCAGTGAATAGCCTGTGGGTGCTGAAACCATGAACCAGCCACCCTAAATCCACAACTTCTTGCAAAGTCAAGGAACTTAGTGCTATTCTGGTTCATAGTTCCAGACCTATGGGAACCAACACATGTCTCATAACCATCATTGTAAGTGCTACTCGATGCAATGAAATCACCGAAGACTTGGGACAGAGGGGTTGTCTCTAACTTGAGTCAGAAGGGCTGTCTCCCGACACGCTCCAAGTCGACAGCCTCGTCAAATGTCGTTCACTTTTAAATATAAACCACTTTTATGATCATAATCCTTCTTGTTATAAAAGGTCACCTATTTTCTTGACCCTTTTTCAACAGCGCTACGATAATGCAATTTCAAAGCACCACATTAAACTCATAATGAGCAGTATTTCACCACCATTTGTCGACAAGCTGAAGAGGTGCACAGTCTGGAAAGTCGACATCCACTTGGTGTCATCAGTCATATTATGTAAACATTAGTTGCTGTGGCTCTGCTCACTCATCTATCAAAGACAGTGGTAATAGTTTGAAGTACGTGGCAGCTACAGTGCGAGATGGAAGTTTATTTATTTGCTTGTGTTTTTTTTCAATTTCAGGTGAGAAATGAGGAGTGACCAAAACCCATGCAACATAGAGGAGAGATTGCAAGCCTCCCTGTGGATGTACAAAGCGAGTGAGGAACAACCAGAAGGTCCCAGACATGCACAACAGGTCCAACATTTTGGATAGTCAACAAAAGCCTCGAGATAAACGATCCCCCAGATTATGGCCAACCTGTAAAATGTCCTATCGGCAAACTACAATCTTTATGGAGAGAAAAGTCAATTTAAATTTATAAAAAATAAAGGGATATTGAATATTTGTGGTAGGAATATTTCACACAGCTTTAGCCCGATAATGTGATATCTCAAAAGTATCTGTTATTATATCTGCCCACATGAAAACTGAGCAGACACTTGAAGTTAAGCATCGTTTTAAATTGTTATTTTTCTCAGCAAACTGTGCAGTCACTTTAATTAAGGCTGCATGTGAAACAATTATTCACCACTCTGGTTTGTATCATGAAAACACAACATAAAAAATAAGGGCAATACCCCTGGGTGTGCACCTGGTAGAATAATGATACTGAGGAGGAAGTCAACGTGGGATGGAATCAGCAAAATGTACCAATGAACCAAAGTTATAGCAAATACCTCTTTCGAGGGGCAACCTTCCCCCTACATGGACCCCTTTCAACCCCAACTTTTTAATGGTGTGAACAATCTTTGGTACATCACGGGTGATGAAGGTTGTAGTCAAGTTTCATCGGAATTGTGTGTGTAGTTTTGGAGAAGAAAGCAAATACCTATTTTGGGGGACAACCTCCAGAGACCCCCTTTGGGCCCAAGTTTTTTAATGCCATGAACAAACTTTGGCACATCACGGGTGATGAAGGTTGTGGTCACGTTTCATCAAAATTGTGTGTAGTTTCAGAGAAGAAGTTGCAAGTATTTGTGGACAAACGGACGGACAGACTGACGATGCAACATCCAAAAAGCTCCCCGGAACTACGTTCCAGGTGAGTTAAAAATGCATATTGTCATAATGAATACTTTTTAGAGAATGGTAAAACAGAATTGGGTGGAATACCAGCAAAAAGGAGAGTGAAAATAATGAGCAGTTGATACAACGCATGCCCAAGAATGTTCTTCAACATGGTCCGTGAGATTAGCGGTTCGTCTCGTCCATAAGGCATTCTTCGTAACAAAGCCTCTGTGGGTGGTTCAGTTGCAAGGGCAAGGGATGCCAGTGTGTCCATGATGAGGTTCACCCACAGCATTTGCACAGCTTTCAGTGGAGAGTCCTAAGACATGGAATACAAACAAGTGGAGATATCACAATGAGCAGCAACAGCAAATTCACTGATAAAAAATAATTTGATAAAAAGCACAATTAGCCTTCATCACAATCATCGGTAACAGCAAAATAAATTTATAAACCATTACTGTCATTTTCCCCACTGAATTTATCAACGATTACTGCCACTTCCCAACAAGTTTCAAGTGTAATGACTTGAACAAAGTTTGAAATTAAACATCAGTGGACTCTCAAGAAAGTCACCTCAGGTTTCAGCTAACTTTCCATAAACAGGTGGACATGTCCAAGTGGTCAGCAAAATAGGTTCCTTGGAACCTCAGCACTCACTATCTACAACAATGGCTGGCATCGAAT